>NC_135403.1:6553715-6628715 GCF_051989625.1 Stigmatopora argus
TGAACTTCAAAGACAAGCAGCTTGAAGCATTCATGCTTTGCATCTTATTTGGTGGATTGTCAAAAAAAACAATGACAAATGTTTTTAAACGGATGCTCTATTTGGGTTTAACTGGAAAGGTTTGTGTTATGCTTGAAAAATTCCACTTTAGTATATTGAAGGATAGCTTAAATGAACAAGGCTTGTTTTATCGCATGCTCACAGCCTTTGTTTAGCTTCGAAATTCCCTCCCTTCTCCATCAACCCAATGAACCCTGCAGAAGGAATTGTCAGTGCCAGACACAACAAATTCAGCAACACTTTATTTGGCCATCCTTATCTGCCACAGTTCTTTGTAAGTAATGGTTTGACTTGGACTGGGGTCAGACTCTCAGCGCTCTTTGAAACAGAATTGGGGTGAGCTTGAGAGCAAAGGACATCGAGGTTATCTGGAACAAAAGGCAATATCAGCAGGGGTGGCAGAGACTTGGCATGGCTTTGTTGCCTCCACCCCCTTGTGGTGAAAATATGTGGTTGTACAGTTATGGGACATATATCATAAAAAATGTCCACACAATGCTAAGATAAGTCATGAAATGGTGGTAATTACACATTTTGAATGTGATGTCAAAATATTGTTCCTTTTAGTATGTTACTATTTGCTCAAAATGAGTGTTTCTTTTGGCACTGAATTCCTCACAAGGGTCACAGGGGGTCCTGGAGCTTATCCCAGGCAGCTATGGGCTGTAGTACATTATCTGATATGTCTAAATATGCATTTTATTTTTGTGTAGTACACATTTCTTGCACAGAATTATATTTCTATTCTGTTTGGTTATTGTAGGTTTGTGATTGTTAATATAATAACTATATCAAAACAAGTAACTCATGAGAAGAACATTTGACTAGACACTAGAGTCTAGTCCTACTTTTAGATTATTATAAACCACATGTGTCAAAGTGGCGGCCCGGGGGCCAAATCTGGGCCGCCGCATCATTTTGTGTGGCCCGGCAAAGTAAATCATGAGTGCAGACTATCTGTTTTAGGATCAAATTAAAATGAAGAGTATAGATGTATATTAAATTTCCTGATTTTCCCCCTTTTAAATCAATAATTGTAATTTTTTAATCATTTTTTTCTGTTTTTAGTTCAAAAATCATTTTGTAAAATCTAAAAATATTTTTAAAAAAGCTAAAGTAAACATTGTTTTAGATCTATAAAAACTGGATATTCAGGGTTTTTAATCCAGTTCTTTTAATCCATTTATAAAAAACTATCAAATATATTTAAAATGGTCCGGCCCACATGAAATCGAGTTGACGTTAATGCGACCCACGAACCAACCCGAGTCTGACACTGCGCATTTTTTTTAATGTGTAGTACACATTTCTTGCACAGAATTATATTTCTATTCTGTTTGGTTATTGTAGGTTTGTAATTGTTAAAATAATAAAAACAAGTAACACATGAGAAGAACATTTGACTAGACTCTAGTCACTAGAGTTTGTCCTACTTTTAGATTATTATACAAGTGCACAAGTTGACAGAGTACTGTCGGTGACAATTTTATGAATTCAAATAAAGAAGAATTAGAATGATCTACATTTTCAATACTGTGCAATTTTGTAAATGTTGACTCTGACTTAGTTACTGCTCTCTTTTTAATTGCCCTGGTAGGGTTACTGTATGCTTCCAGTCTTCTCAAAGGTTTTGCCAACAACAATTGTTTTCTATATACTGCATAGCAATGCCATTATCGGTAGTTTGATGCATCTAAGATGTCATAGTTTCAGTGTACGCAAATTTAAATCATGACAATACAATAACTGAGCATACCGTATCCTCAGAATGTGCAACTTGTTACATTTTGCCTCAACTTGAAAGGTTCTTCTCTTATTTCAATGTTAATAGTTGAAAATGTGATGAAGATCCAAACAATAATACAGTTGTTTGTGTGTGCTTGATTATTTTTATTTTTTAACTTAAAAAACATTTTGAAATTGTAGTATCGGGTGAGGTGGGGGCGCCATCTAGTTTGTGTTTTAGTGGCCCTGGTTGTGTACGTACTTACTAAATAACTGCGTGTACATCAGATTAACTCTAGGTGTCAGCGTTCTTTAAAATATCAACAATATACTAAAATTTTAATGTTATTACAAGACTGATATGTATATCTATTCAAATCTTTATTTTTCAAAAGTACTTAAAACAACTAGTGTTTTAAAATATTGTAATGTTTTGAATTCCCATGAAGTTTCCCTTAAAAATACATTCTCTCATTTTTATTTTATTGTGGTTTCATTAAGTAAAGATAAGAAAGTTTTGAATTATACTACAGTGCATCATTAATAGTTTGCACATTTTTGAATCATCAAATCTTTAATGAACTTGTTCAACCGACAAAAATAATAAGAGGGAAGCATATCTGATTAAGGCATCTTGCTTTCCCAGTTCTGAATGATGATGATGTTGGCCCACATCTCTTCTTAGCCCCCCGAGTGTCAACAGGCTGGCAGGGTCCTTAGTCCAACACAACAAGTGTGAAGAGGCAATTGGGCGACCATTGGTTCTGTTTGTTTTGTGATCTTTGAGCTCAAGTTGAGAATCTTCTGATGGAATCCATATGGTTAAAAACTTTTCAATGTGGCCATTGTGGATTTTGACAATTTGCAGAAAGAACTCAATCCCAATCCCTCGAGGATATCTCATACTTCTCTATTCCGCCTTTGACCACATTGTGTTGGATCACTAAGATTCTTGCAATAGTATGAGGCCTGGGGGTAACCAGTATCCGAAATGGATTGCTTATGACTTTAAAGGTCACGTTCTAGTTGGAAACAGAATTTTGGGTTTCAGTACATCTTCCTGGAACTTTATATTAGTGTGTAATTATTTGTTGGTCTTTTGTCCTTTTTTGCTTGGTTTGCCATGTATAGATATATATGTATGTCGACCGTCGGCCGAGTGTTTAGTGCGTTAGCCTCACAGTTTTGGGGTACTGGGTTTGAATCCAGGTCGGTCCACCTGTGTGGAGTTTGCATGTACCACCCGGCCCTGGATGGGTTTCCTCCAGGTACCCCAGTTTCCTCCCACATTCCAAAGACATGAATTGGCTGGTTGAACACTAAACACGAAACGTCCGAGTACCATTTAGAGTTTTTGGTACTCGGACGTTTCGTCGAAAGATGTTTGGTAGAACGGACCTTTGGTAGAACGGACGTTTGGTAGAACGGACGTTTGGTAGAACGGACGTTTGGTAGAACGGACGTTTGGTAGAACGGACGTTTGGTAGAACGGACGTTTGGTAGAACGGACGTTTGGTAGAACGGACGTTTGGTAGAACGGACGTTTGGTAGAATGGGTTCGCGAGTCCCGAGGTTTGCGTCACGAGACTTTCATTTGTTTAACCCTAACCCTATTCACGCAATGTTAAATAATAGTCATTAAATCCCTATTACCCAATGTTAAAATCTATCAACTGCATGCGAACCCGTTCTACCAAACATCCGGTCGACCAAACGTCCGGGGACCAAACGTCCGGGGACCAAACGTCTTTCGACGAAACGTCCGGTCACGCTCTAAATTGCCTCTAGGTATGAGCGTGAGCATGAATGGTTGGCTGTCTCCTCGTGCCCTGCAATTGGTTGGCCACCAACTCAGGGTGCCCCCCGCCTTGTGCCCGAAGTCCGCTGGGATAGGCGCCGGCAATCCCCACGACCCTTGTGAGGATAAAGTGGGGGGGGGGAATGAATGAATCTAACAGTGCGGCATTCATAACCAACAATGGTATAAGTCCTATATCTGCATTCTCACCCTGTTGCTACTGTGACAACGAAATTTCCCGAATACGGGATGAATAAAGTTATCCAATCCAATCTAAAAATGGGGTAAGTAATCTTTTCAAGTCCAGTCATAAAATTCAATATCTGCAAAAATATTATTTGTTTATTTATTGCCAGAATGTTTGTTGAGCTAAATTTGCCAAGATAAATCCAGACAAGAAACATGTCCACCACAGGTCCAAATTTGATTTTCAGTTTCCAACATGCATGTGTTACTTGCATACTCTTTCCTAAATGTTCAGCCAGTATGTCCTAACCAAACAAGGTCAATGGACAAAAATAGACATCTAAGATTTGGGCACGTGATTTTTTTTTTTGTTCTAAATTCTTTACGCCTAGTTTGAAGTCTGGGTTATTCGTCATAAATGAAACTAACGACAGGGCAAAATCGTGCCCCAGCCGGTAACTGGACCATTCTGAGAGATTTATAGTAGTCTCAAAAGGGCTCTAAGACATACTTGCCAACATTGTAGGAGGTTCCCAAAATATGGTTCAAGTGGCACATAGTATGTCAACACAATCATGTGAATGCAGGAACATTGCTCCACATTCAAGTGTGGAGCGTAAATACACTGTGTGGAGCATATTCCAGCCAACTATGGGCAGGAGGTAGGGTACAACCTAAACTGGATGCCAACCAATTGGAGTGTGCATATAGAGAAACATATTTTCACACAAAATCTCACCTACTGAGACTTTGGAGTGTTCAGCAACCTACCATGCATATTTTTGGGATGCAGGAAGAACCTAGCATACCTATAGAATCCCCATAAATAAAGGTGACAACGAAGATAAACTTAAATTGTTAGCTGCCTGTAAAATAAAACACATTTTTTAACCATAATGCACCATTTTCTATGAACTGCACCCAATTTACAGAAAACACGTTTGTTTTATATATAAAATGTGCAAAACTATAAGCAGGGTTCAAAGCATGGGGAAAAAAGTAATAGTTTCTAATCCAAAAATGATGTTAATAATAAATGAAGATATTCTTTGCTGACGACGGAGGAGCTCATGTGTCTATTTACTCGTATCTCAAATCAATTTTTCCCAAATAAAATAACTAAATCCAAATGAATCCGTTCCCACCCTCTGAAAAAACACGTAAAAATTGGATATTACAATGGAAAAACATGTTTTTAATTGTGCTTATTCACCACCTACACACTCAAAGTAACAAATATCTATCTAGTGGTTATGATCGGCAATAAAATGTGACAATATTTACAGTATTGTATGGAGTTCTTACCTATGAGACGGTAGCGGCTAACGACGGAGGAGAGACGTTTGGTTCCCTGCACTTTTGTGACACTACGAAACTTTAAATTTAACTTAAATGAACATCGCTTACTTTACACACACTTAAAATGAATGTAACCTTGTTGTGCTATAACCGAGGAAAAGTTGTTAATGTATTCCGCCGCGGCTTTGGAGTCGGAACAAGCTGCTCCTCCCCCTTGCCTCACAACCGAGTTTATCCCCAGTTCATTTTTTAAAGTTATCGAACCAGCCACGACTCGCTTTGAAGGTTTCTGCTGGCGTTCAAAGTATCCCCTTTCTCACCTGCTTGCTTTACATTCAAGTCCTCGCAGATTCCGCTAACTGTTTCTCTTTTATCCATATTAAAAGAATCCTCTCCCTCTCGTCATGAATATCACTGCGGATCTTGAAAAGGACCACCTAGCGGCCGCATCGTATGTTTGTATGTCAAGTTTGTCTCGTATCTCAGGGTAAACTTTTGCTCAGACTTTTCCTCGTATCTCAAATTTCTCATGTGTTGGGACACTCGTATGTCAAGGTATTACTGTATATGAGGTGCAAATGCATTGCAAAAAGTCGGAATTTTCAGGATTAAAAAAATAAAAGCAAAAATTGCAGTTCCAGTGAGCGAATAAATGAATAAAAAGCCACAATTTCCGACCATACACAAACCTGAAAGGGTTGTAAAATCGAGTAATATTTAAAGAAACAAATCGATGTTATTGGAAAGTGATCTGCTACAAAACACCATTGTCAGTGCTCATTATCGTGCAAATTAGTTGATCTCTCATTTGAGCTCAAACAGCTCTATAAGACATCCATTGTAGTTGTGCAGCATTCAATCCTGATTGTGCATATTAAAAAGCCATCAATCATTGGTTTGGCTCCGCACACTGAAAAGCTTTCCAATGCAAACCAGCCAATTCCTCGAAATCTATACTTGACTAGATTCCAGGCATTGTCAGTCTCATATTAAAGTGCAGGAAATGGTTGGACTCCCTCACACGATGCAAAGTTTTGCATTGCACTGTACTGCATTCCAACCTGAACAGATGGCAATTGAGCCCCTGGACTCACACGTGCTTGGCAAATGAATCAAACATTTCGCTGTGTTGTTTGTTTGTTTGATCGTCTGGTGACATCAGAGCCAACTTCGAGGCTAACCCAGACACATGCCTTGCAATCCCGAAGAAATAAAAAGCAGAAACATCTGCAAAATATATTAAATCATCCTTACATGTTGAGATAAACCTGCAGTTTTCCACATCATTGTCTTCAGGTACACTTAAAAATGATGCTTTTAAAAACCTGTCCCTATTTGGGTGGGGCTTTGCTTTGTCTGGAGCTGATTGAAATTCTCGCTCCATGCGATGTCTGTCATTTCACCTTCCACTGTTTCAAGGTCAAAGCTTTCACTGGACAGAATCAGACAAGGGGTCACTTAAACCTCCCGCTGTCTTCGCTTAGCCTTGTTTTCCTCGAGCTTCAGATGTTGGACTCGTAAAAAAGGTGATATTGATCCAGTAAAACCGCATCGTTCGTACATGATTCGTTCCGGGATTTCCTTATAATGAAAATAAGTTAACTGGTTCCATAATATCCTTTGTTGTATATTTCTTCCTTTTCTTTTTTTGTCATTCGAGTAGAAACTTAGGCATCACCACTGGACACAAAATTGGATTGGATTGGATTGGATAACTTTATTCATCCCGTATTCGGGAAATTTTTTTGTCACAGTAGCAAGAGGGTGAGGATGAAGGAATAGGAAAGGCATTTTAGACATAAATAGATAGGTAATAAGTAGGTCAAGAAATAAATACATGAATAAATATATAAATAAATAAGCGTGTTGCTTAGCACATATATACATACATACACATAAATGTACATGCATGCATACGGTAGGTCTTAACACTCAGCCATTTTTTGTTAAAGAGCCTGACAGCTGATGGGAGGAAGGATCTGCGGAAGCGCTCCTTCCTGCAATGAGGGTGCCGCAGTCTATTGCTAAAGGAGCTTCGGAGGGACTCCACAGACTCATGCAGGGGGTGGGAGGTGCTGTCCATGATGGACATCATCCTGGTCAGCATTCTCCGCTCTCCCACTTCCTCCACAGAGTCCAGAGGACAGCCCAGAACAGAGCTGGCCCTCCTGACCAGCTTATTCAGCCTGTTCCTGTCCCTCTCCGTGCTCCCGCATCCCCAACAGAGCACTGCATAAAACACTGTAGATACCACCACAGTGTCGTAGAAAGTCCTCAGCAGTGTCCTGCACACTCCAAAGAACCGTAGACTCCTCAGTAGGTAGAGGCGGCTCTGGCCCCTTTTGTACAGGGCATCTATGTTTGTGGACCAATCTAGTTTGTTGTTGAGGTGAACACCCAGGTACTTAAAATTCTCCACGATTTCAATGTCTGTACCCTGGATGTTCACCTGAGTGGTCTGTTGAGGATTCCTCCGAAAATCGATGATCATTTCCTTTGTCTTACTGGTGTTGATGTAGAGGTGGTTTTGCCTACACCAGTCAACAAAGGCTGTGATGACTCCCCTGTACTCCAGGTCGTTCCCGTCCGTCACTCGTCCAACAATAGCGGTGTCGTCAGAGAACTTCTGGAGGTGGCAGGTGTCTGTATTACGTTTGGAATGGGATCAAAATGGGATTGAACTATTGCTGTCAGGATAAACAATAAACATGTGAATATTACAACTGTGACGCCCAAAAACGGAATTGTATTTAAAAATAAAGTACAGTCATACCTCTACTTACGAATGCCTCTAGGTATGAAATTTTCAGTTTTCAATTTTTTTTTATATGCAAATGAGTGACTCTAGATACAAAAAATATATAAGTTACGGAATCCCCTAAAGAGTAAATGCATTTCCTTATCCGTTATTTTACTTAGAAAATATTGTCGCGGATGCATTTATTCTCACTTTAGAACATTGCTACCCTCTAGTGGGCTCTCATTTAATCGCTCTCATTCTATCTCATTAAAATGACAATAAAACATTCAGTTCAATTCAATTTGCTGTCTCACAACAACCACTATCCATTTCAAGATTCTCCCTTACTTACCTGTCCAACTCGGCTAAATGCTCCGCTTATTAATGATTGCAATTCCCCTTATTAAGCGATTAAAAACCGTACAAATGCAATGCGGCACATATTTTCACACACACACACACACATGTAGGGCACACGTAAAAGTCTAAATTGAACTCATAGCAAGCTGTGTTCTACAAGTGTGTTCGTAAGTCGCTTTCTACATTTTGTAACATAACATCTGGTTCTTGTAAAAGTGCGGTTAATGAGACTAATATATAAAAATGTGGACTTTCATAGGCTATGCCATGCTGTTCATTATTGCTATTCATGTTAAAAATGATAATAAAAGTTATATGTATGCATTTTATTGAATTGTATTCCATTTCCAATGAGTACAATTAATTCAATTTCTTTTCAATGGTTATGACCACACTCTTGGACAAATTCTCTGACCGTTTTATTTAAAAATTCAAAAGGAAAAGAAGCAGTACATTAAAAAAAATCATCAGTGCGCAAAATTTCCTGCTTTACTTCAGTCGAAGCAATGCTTACTGTTTCTGAGGTGTTCGGCAAAATATATGGATTTGTCAATATTGTGCTAGTGCTTGATTCCTATTGAACTGCAAAATGTTTCATTGTTTTGCTTATATTTACAATGCTTTCATAAAACAATACAAAAAAAATGAATACCAGTAAAATATTTTCCAATATAAAAATGAATAACTTATACATTAATTGTACTTTTTGGATATTCAAGGTAAAATGATTATGTACACATACAAAAAAACAATATTCTTGGTATTTTGGACATTTACAAACAATTAAGGTGCACTTGAGTGTTTCTCTCCAAAACAGCGTCACAAACAAGTCTATATTTCTAAAGAATCAAAACAAATGGGTATTAAATATACCAATGTACAGTATTGTATTACACATGGAATTATCAAGTACCGTATTTTCACGACTATAAGGCGCACCGCATTATAAGGCGCACCCGCAATGAATGACACATTTAAATTGTTTTCCATATATAAGGCACACTGGATTATAAGGCGGCCTGTCTATTTTGGAGAAAAAGACTTAAGTGTGCCTTATAGTCGTGAAAATACGGTAGATAACATCTCCAATATGTTGTGCTTTACAAACATTGTTTCTAAACAAAAGGCTAAAAGTGATCAATTAGGGCAGCTTTAAACTGCAAATGGAAGAAATGCATTCAGGGGAAAAACATGGAAGTGCTTGCATCATCAACATTTGTTGGCTCTTAAAGTTTCTTTGTAATCTTCATTTTAATATTGTAAAATTGAACTTTGTGAATAAGTGCACTTTTGCCAAAACCTCATAGGCCAAAAATAGATGCCAGAGGATGTGTCTGGGGTTGCTGTGTTGGCGTCTCTTTGAAGGTTATATTCCGACATTCCGACAAGAGACAGAGCACACAACATCGAGGTGTGATGCCCATATAGCACCAAAGTGAACATGCATGAGCAGCTATCATAATCTTATGACCATAATTGCTACATTGTGAATGGTAAAACGTATGGAGCACCACATGTATTTTTGAGGACCCATTCTACATATAAATTAGAAAAACAAACAGGCACGCCAAGCACCAAAAAAAGTGACATTAATTTACAATGTATGTACAAATCGTCAAAATTGTCTGCTGCCTTCAAAATGTCTTTGTGTCTTTAAATAAGCCATATATACAAAATAGGCTGGTTGTGCAAATCCTAACTCCTTTAGACATGATATGTCTCTATTGTCGAGTGGCTGGAGAGAGCCGTGTTTATTTGAACCAGTGCAGGTAGTTTGTCTTCATGGCGGGGAAGCACATGTTGTTGTTGCATGAGCCGCCATAACTGGGGGGACAGGCGGAGCAGGGGACCCCGACTTTGTAGGGAGCCTCTCCAATCCAGTTTCCCCTGAAAGACAAAACAGGAGGGAGTTGAATAGACTCTGAAAAGTGTGCTGAAATAAGTCCAGGAATGTGGAAGCACGATTTCTGTCTATCATAGAAGTATGGCTGCTCCCTATTTTCCATTTTTGGCAAATAGTTTTAGGTACTGCTATGAACACACTAAAAAAATGCAAGATTTGTGTTCAGCATACGTAATCTCATAACTCAAAATACACCGTAACTCAGTTGGATGCATTTCCAAAAATCTGACAGCCAAATTGCTGTGGTATCTGAGGCAGACTTTAGTGATGAAAAGAGCTAATACACAATGACAGGGGCAGAACTCAAAGCCAGGTCATGTTGACTCTCGCCAATTAAACAAGTACGTCATGTACATATATTTTGGACCAATGGGATTAAATAAAATTGCTCGTGAATCCAAATTGGCTTTAATTTGCCCCCGGGCTTTTTTCTTTACTTCTCAAGAGATTTAGCTGTGCGGTACCTGTTCACAGGCTTGTATTGAGGTTATCTGAAACCCGAGGGCAACATGGGTGGCATTTCACAGTGGCGCAACTGAACAACTGGATTACAGCCGTCGTCACCAGGCCAACGTCAGAGCGTTAGGTTAGAGGGTTCATTTGTGTAAATGCTATGTAACGACTTGAAACTATGAGAGCTACTTACTTAGGCGAGTAGTTGCAGACTAAATATGTCGCTCGCTTCCAAATGGAACCCCAAACGTTCATATTGTGGCATGTGTGAATGGCACAACCCACTTTGTTGGAGGTTGCCCAGACCATCTGCAAAACAGACACAACCATTGTTATTTAGTACCGTTTTATTTTCTGTTGAGTGACAATAATTCCCCCGAGAAATAAAATGTCAACAGGATAAACAGATTGACACAACATGGTTCAATTCGGAATATGGAAAAGGTCTCATGCTTAGTGTGCCCACCTGTGTATAATGAGTGCACATGGGACCGTAGCATCTGAGGGGGCAACGAGGGTTGCAGTCGCGGGGGTAAGGAAAGGAGTAATCTTTGACCTCATCGTACCATGGCTTCACAAGCTGAAGGATGGAACGATAACTGTGGAGACAATAGCATCAGAATATTAGACAAGAGTACAATAAACATGCAGAATACCAGTAAATCTGCACATCTTTCAAAGCATTTTCATGCAAGATAGCATAGAACAAGGGTGTCAGACTCGGGTTGGTTCGCGGGCCGCTTTAACGTCAACTTGATTTCACGTGGGCCGGACCATTTTAGATATATTTAGATTTTTTTTTATAAATGGATTAAAAGAACTGGATTAAAAGCCCTGAATATTCAGTTTTTTTATAGATCTAAAACAATATTTATTTTAGCTTTTTAAAATATATTTTTAGATTTTACAAAATGATTTTTGAACTAAAAACAAAGAAAAAATGGATTAAAAAATTACAATTATTGATTTAAAAGGGAGAAAATCATGAAATTTAATATATATCTATTCTCTTCATTTTAATTTGATCCTAAAACAGAAAGTCGGCACTCATGATTTACTTTCCCGGGCCACACAAAATGATGCGGCGGGCCAGATTTGGCCCCCGGGCCGCCACTTTGACACGTGGCATAGAAAATCACATTTCAGTAAGCATCAAACGTTTTTGCAACTGCTTCAACAAGGATTAGTCAATGTTTCGATCTTTAGATTGTATTTTTCGGACTACAATCCGCTCACTTTATTCTATTCTATTCTATTTCAGAACTATGTGGCTTTTATCACAAAGCAAGACCGTTGGTGCCACTACAGAAGAACAAATTAAATACTGGAAGAAGAGAAATCCAGTGTGCGACAATGAAGCTGCTAACAGCGGTTTTCCTCAAGTTTATTAATGACTACGAGAATTTTAAGAGGACTGTCGACTGCAAACTAAGCAGGCAAGGTAAAGTGGATTTTTTTCTTCTTCTTTGTAATCATAGGGAACTCTTTTCTAGTTAAACTTGTATGCCCAAACTGGGTGTGAACACACTGTTTGGCTGCCCTCACAGGTGGCTGTTTATGAATGGTGATGTTAATTTGGTTATTACAGGGATTTTTGATCAAGTAAATAATCATATAAATAACACTTAATTAAATATCTCCAATTGCAACATTTAAAAAAGTTCAACATCTTACATTTTGTTCTATTTTGGAAAAAATATATTTTGGAACATTTTTAGACACCGTCTGATGGTGTAGTAGTACATACGCCTTACTTCGGTGCGGGCTCTATTCCTGCTTGTGATTGTATACCTGTAAGTGCGAATGGTCATTTAACTCTCCGTCTGACTGACGACCAGGGTCTAGTCTACCTTTTGCCCGAAGTCTGCTGGGATAGGACCCGGCAACCCCCTTATCCCTTACGAAGATGCGCGGTTTGGATGAATTTTAGACTCTTGGGGAAGGGCTCAAAAGGTCACTCACTTTGTTTTTGTCCTTGTTGTTGAGGCAACAAACTAAATTGCTACCCTGTCATTATACTTAAAATGGAAGGATCGGAGCTTATCCCCTCTTTTTCCCCTCATAATTTTACAATTGGATCAGTAATACCTCTTAAGTTTTACTACACTACTGTATTAAATGGATTATGAAAGGTTAATATAAATTATATTGATTAAGGGGTTCTTGTAACAAAAAGTTAGACAACTCCTTAAGTAGACGTTCTGGGTTCACATAGCAATAACAAAGATTCTATTTTCCTTGGCAGTTCACCATCCAAATATTTGGGTTTTAAGTCTAGAGCACATGTGTCAAAATGGTGGCCCCGGGGCCAAATCTGGCCCGCCGCATCATTTTGTTTGGCCCGGGAAAGTAAATCATGAGTGCTGACTTTCTTTTTTAGGATCAAATTAAAATGAAGAGTATAGATGTATATTACCTTTCCTGATTTTCCCCCTTTTAAATTGATAATTGCTATTTTTTTAATCCATATTTTCTGTGTTTTTAGTTCAAAAATCATTTTGTAAAATCTAAAAATATATTAAAAAAACTAAAATAAACATTGTTTTAGATCTATGACAAACTGAATATTCAGGGATTTTCATCCAGTTCTTTTAAAGCATTTATTTTTTTAAATCTAAATATTATATCTAAAATGGTCCGGCCCACATGAAATCGAGTTGACGTTAAAGCGGCCCGCGAACCAACCGAGTCTGACACCCCTGGTCTAGAGTGATCTGTGAAACATGAAGTAGTCTATTACTAACCTACGTTATAATTACTGTAAATGTTTGTATAAAACTGCGATGGGCTGGCAATCAATTCAGGCTTTACCCTGCCTAGTGCTTGTAGTTGGCTGGGATAGCCTCCAGCACCTTTGCGACCCTTGTGAGCATAAATGAGTTCATTTGTATGAAAAGTACTTCTAAGCCTTCCTCCCCTGAGCGTCACTATTTCTCAATAAATAACACATAGCACATCATGAATGATGTTTCACATGGAAAGTTTAGAACGACTGAAGGGATGCTTCTTTGTCCTCATGGGTCAAACAAGAAAACATAGCTTTTGTTTATGTGAAGGGTCACACGAGCATTCCTTGAGCAGGCACCAGGTCACTATGCAAGGGGAAGAAAAAGGAAAGGGGCCTGCAAAGCAACGACCGTGACTGTAAGGGAGCGTCATCCCTGCTGAGAGTGCTGCAGCAGATGTCATCCAGAGGGAGTAAGACAAGGATTTGGGAGGTGAAGCTGCGCTTAGGGGTTCAAAGTTCACCTACCGTCCTGTCCTGACGGAGAGGTTCTGACCCAGAAACCGGAGGAGGTTAGACGGACCGTGTTCCCACATGCAGGCGTGGGCCCAGTTCTCAGCTGACTTGGCCAGACTATCATCCCATACCTAGACACACACATGGAGGGTGCATGGAAACAACCATTAGTCAAGTCATGTACAGTAAAATATGCACCCAAGATCCGCTCCATCTAGAAGCAATTCAGCACTCATGTGAGATAAGACATCCATCACAATGGTTACATAAGAGAGATCAAACTGGCAGCTGTCGTGGAACTCTTTGATCCAAATAAAATTTTCTTCTCAGCACTGAAGAAAAAATGGCCAGTTTCCCAATATTAAGACTTATTAGATACCCATACACTAATATGAATCATTTTATGCTTCACTTAATGCACTTAATTGCGAAGCTTTAAATCTCATTGTACTTGTACAATGACATTAAAGGCATTCATTTCAATTCACTGACTCTTTTTTAATCCAATGATATTTTAACCCCGTACAAAAATGTCAGTGAATGAGTTTAAAACCACAGGTCAGATGCAATCATATGGAGTAGTACTTGGTCATTTGAGCAGCACATGCGTCAATCTAATGCGGAATCAATGTGGAAAATATGGATAGTAATAAAAATTTAGTTTTTAATTACAATGAAGGGCAGTGGTTAGCACTTCGGCCCTACAGTTCCGGGGTCGTGGGTTCAATCCCAGGTCGGTCCCCCTGTCTGGAATTTGAATGTTCTCCCCCGGGCTTGGGTGGGTTTTCTCCGATTTCGTCCCAAATCCCAAAAACATGCAGAATAGGCTGGTTGAATACTCTAAATTGCCCCTAGGAATGGTTGTCCATCTCCCCATGCCCTGCGATTGGCTGGCCACTGATTCAAGGGGTCCTCCGCCTGGTGGCCATAGTTAGCTCCAGCACCCCCGCAGCCCACCCCGCGATCCTTGTAGGGATAAGTGGTTCAGAAAAGGAATGAATGAATTACAATAAAATAAACAATATTTTCCAAGCCAGAGGTGGTGAAAAAGTTTGACGAACAGCCAAAATTTTAAACTGAGAGTCAAAAAAACACACATTTCGTCAGAAGCAGTGTAAAAAGATCCAATCTACTCAATTAATTTAGAAAAAAATAATTTATTGTATTTAATGTGCCCTAAAAAATTGAGATTTTTTAAGAGAGAATAAAAATAAGCGACAAATGAAAAAAGGCAAAAAGCCACAGTATATACAAAATATGATAAGAAGCAAAGAGCTGTATGTTCGCCACCCCTATTATAGGCATCCTTTTAATAAGGTAATGATACTACCAAAGGATCTCTAAGAGAAATCCTGATATCACATTAAATAAATAAGCAACTTGCTCAGAGGTAACTCAATCAATATTAGTTGCTATCATTTAATAAGACAAGCAATATCATATTGTGGGTGTGGACGAAAAATTGATAAGCCACTGGTACACATAAACAAAAGTTACTCTGGATAGCAATTAGGGGGCAAAATTTTCCACTCAATTCAATTATATTGAGAATACATTACACGGTTTACGCATTTTATCAAGCATTGAGCTGCATCGGAATCTATTTGAAACTCACCATATATTCCATGTTAGACGCCGGGGGGAACACCTTGCCCCTCACTTTATTGTGGTAATCAAGAATGGCCGTCATGTCGGTCTGACTAATGTAACGCTTCCTCCTGCTTTTTGAAGAAGACGCGCCATCCATCCCTGCGTCCAGGCTGCTGAAATTGGCCGCGGTGGGCTCAGCGGGGGGCGCGGCGGGGGGCGCAGCGGTGACGGTGACAGCCAGTGCAATTGTCCCACAATTTGCGCAAAGGAAGATGAACGCCAGGAAGTCAGGCTGCATTTTGCCGATGAGAAATCCTCCGTGGAGTGAGTGAATCTGCAATCAAAGTGAATTATTGTTTTTCCGCTTAGCGCTTTTCTCTGTTGGCTCATAAAAGTTGCGCAAAGGTGGAGGTTCTTACCTTGCAACTAAATGAGAGATGGAGAGAAGAACTGAAGTTGTACTTGCGCACAGTGTCTGCTGTTCCTGACTAGTCTTCGTGAGAAGTTGCTCTCTGTGGGTTTTTATATAGTCGAGCCAGTGGTCGACTCAGGAAGTGCACGAGGAGGTAGAGGTCCACCCTCTCCTCCTCCGATAGATCACCTGGAATACATATTATACATATATTCCGTATTATATTTTTGCAAGTGTCTTACTAAGAACGTCTTTTATATATACAGAAAGGAGAATCCACTTTATATATATATATATTCATTCATTCATTCAGTCATTTATTTTCTGAACCGCTTAGCTTCGCGGGAGTGCTTGAGCCTATCCCAGCTAACTACGGGCCCCAGGCGGTGGACACCCTGAAATGGTGGCCAGCCAATCGCAGGGCACAATGAGACGGACAACCATTCACGCTCACACTCATACCTAGGGGCAATTTCGAGTGTCCAATCAGCCTCCACTGCATGCTTTGGAAATGTGGGAGGAAACTGGAGAACCGGGAGAAAACCCAAGCCCAAGCAAGCCCAGGGAAAACATACAAACTCCACACAGAGGACCAATCTGGGTTTTAAACGCAGGACCCTAGAACTGTGAGGACGATGCGCTAACACAAGGGTGTCAGACTCGGGTTGGTTCGCGGGCCGCTTTAACGTCAACTTGATTTCACGTGGGCCGGACCATTTTAGATATAATATTTAGATATTTTTTTTATAAATGGATTAAAAGAACTGGATTAAAAGCCCTGAATATTCAGTTTTTTATAGATCTAAAATGTTTATTTTAGCTTTTTTATATATTTTTAGATTTTACAAAATGATTTTTGAACTAAAAACTGAAAAAAAAGATTACAAATTTACAATTATTGATTTAAAAAGGGGAAAATCAAGAAATTTAATATACATTTATACTCTTCATTTTAATTTGATCCTAAAACAGAAAGTCGGCACTCATGATTTACTTTCCCGGGCCACACAAAGTAATGCGGCGGGCCAGATTTGGCCCCTGGGCCGCCACTTTGACACATGTGCGCTAACACATAAACACACATTATTATACATGTATGTGTGTATATATATACATATATATACATATACATATATACATATATATATATATATATATATATACATATATATATATATATATACATATATATACATATATAAACATATATATATATGTATATATGTATGTATATATATATATATATATAAAAGCACGGTTTGTTGTTTTTTGTTTGTGCTGGGGATTAAAACTAAAGCCATCACTGTAACAATGTTAATCTAGTGATTTACTGTTAATACATACATATTTAGGCTGTTTAATATATACTGTTTATTTTGTATGATATATACAGTAGGGGTGTCAAGGCTGAGCTTTACCTTTGGCATCACTACTTCCCATAATTCTTCCTTTGGCTCTCATTTCAACTGTTCGGGTGTAGTGACTTTCAAAAGTTGGATAAATCCCTGAATTGGTGACTTTTGACTTCAGTGTTTCATAGATTACACTTGTTCTTCGTGGGGCTAAGCCTGTGAGGTTTTCCAGGGCAAAATGCCGAGAGCAAGGGGGAAAGAAATAACACTTCTGTGGGTCATCATTTTCATTGGCAGCTGCTGAGCGCATTATAAAGCAACGTGACGCAGGAAGAAATTTCCTGCTTCTCTCCCGTCTCCCCCCTCCTCTTCTGCTCTCTTTTCCTGCCTAATTTTCTTAAAAGTGATGAACTTTTCAGGTGCGGAGCTATCACTTCTTACAGGTCTAGATTTCAGCTCCCAGTTGCAATTTTTTGTATATGGTAGCCTTTATTGGATACATTTGTTGTTACACTTTGATTTTCCCTTTTTCTCACAGTCATGATTTTATGCACTCCATCAACCATGATTCTCAACTAAGTTGTTAATATTGCAGAAATGTGGTTTGTATTTTTTGGAAGGAATGTGATTTTGAATGACATCGGAGCCAAGATGGCAGAACTAGCCAGGGTCAAATGGCAAATTGCTCAAGAATAGATAGTGGGGAGGGCAAAACAAAACTTTAGAATTTCTTACAACTTTCTTAAATCACAAGGAAAAAACAAACAAAACAAATATATATATATATATATATATATATATATATATATACTATAATGCGCACTTAAGTCTTAAATGTGCACTATATATATATATATATATATATATATATATATATATATATATATATATATAAAGAAAAAGGAAAGTGGTGTACGTGTACCAATACCATACATATATACATAGTCTTTGCTCGATTATCGCGACTTCACTTCTTTGATTTTTTTCTGCTATTAATTATTTTTTTCTTTTCTTTTGCAGTTCATAAAAATTTGAAAATCCACGTTGGAACTCGTAAGCGGAAGCTACTTTTGCTACTAGGACTCAGGACTGAAGAAAGAAGAAGAAAAAGGTAGTTATAGCAGGGGTGATCCTACTTCACGATTGTTCGATTATCGCGGCCATATCTGGTTTACATTAACTGCGATATTCGAGGGATTACTGTAGTTGTATGTTTTCACAATTTTTTTTACATGCATTTGGTTTCTACTTGGTAATGTGTCTCCCACCTTCCATTTCTGTGAAACTTTTCAATCGTAGTGTCTGATCACGTAGCGTATTGATGTAGAATGACATCCCATCTAAAATGTGTTGAAAGTTCACAAGATACAAATTTCCCTTGGTCGCCAAAATATTAAAAACACCAATGGAGTGCAATTTGACACCACTGCCAACAAGGAACTATTCCTCTAAATTCACATTTGAAAATTGATAACTTTAGGAAGTATTTTTTGCTGGTTCAGCAACAAAGCCAGTTTTTTTTAACAAATATTTAAACAGATTGTAGTCTCAGTATCGTGGTCACAGTGCATTATTACATCTGCAAAGTATTTGGAATAATCCTCACACATGATATCAATACTGTATTTTCGTCCACTGACCACAATCTAACCTCTTTCATCGCCCACATAATTAGATTATTGTAATGTATTTTAGCTGCAGGCTGGGGACCAAACAAATGAATGGAAATTCAAGATACTTATTTCGCCTACTCCTGAGTATACACACACACACACGCACTGATATACACACTTTTTCACGTGATGCCTCTTTAAGGCCCCAAATGATGCTGTCTCCCTTTCCAGTTGCCGGCCCCCGCATTCACAGTGAACTCAATGACTTTGTTGCAAGCCTCATTATTAAATTATCAGACGGGAATGTTGGTGTTCTTCAGGGTATGTGCCGGTCTGTGGTTCACTTTGTTTTAAAAAGCCTTTTTCTCCCCATTTGGAACATTTATTTAACGACAATTAGTCATTCAATGCATGCGTTCTCCTCTTTATGGAGGCGTTTAAAGTCCAGTTTGCATGCCAAGATGGACTCTATGCAAAAAGTTTAAGAGAGCTTAATAAGGGGGGGTAAAACTTACTAATATTTTCAGGAGTAAAAATGTAAGTAAAGGTTGAACATCCAATTCCAGTAGCTAAATCTCGTGTGTGCTCTTCCTGCACGATCAAAGCGCACATTTGGCAAAAGCTTGCCCTCCACCCACTGTTATTGCTACTTTGTTGGCGTTAATAGCAGCACATGGGGGGAAAACAGGCTGCATGAGGATAAAAAATACAACTACCGTATTTTCACGACTATATGGTGCATCGTATTTTTAGCCGCAGTGTCAGTAACGAGTGCTATTTCTGTATTTTAAACACACAAAAGATGCACCGTTTTTTTAGACGCATATATTTTATATATGAATATCTAACCGCAATAGCGCTGGCTACCGGAAGCAGCCCCAGATTCTTTTTCCGGTTTCCGGCGTGCAGTGACTGCTGGGATATATAGTTCTTGCACGCTACACCCACACGCTAAAAACACGTTTTTAAAAAGGCAACAGAAGCAAAACTGAGTTTGGTTGTACTTTATTTAGCCATTTTACAACTTACTCACGTCATCATCACCCACAAATCTATCAAAGTCCTAATTTTCTGTGTCCGAATTGAACAATTGTCCAAATTAGTCATCGAAAACGCTGAGTTTTATACGTTCATCCAGGCGGCCACAATCCATTCGCAAATAGTAGCTAGCTGGTAGCTAGCGTAACTTTTCCAACGGTGCTTTCCATGCTTCGTCAAGCTGTATTGATGTCGATATATACAGGCCACAATCCATTGGGTGTATTGACAAAAGAAATACTACATATCCCAGCAGTCACTGGGCAGTACTTTGTCTATGGGAAAATAATAGAGTCGGTGTACCCTATCAACTGATTCATTTTATTCTATCGTGATAACAATTTTAGTATTGGTCCATATATAAAGCGCACTGGATTATAAGGTGTCCTGTCTATTTTGGAGAAAATTTAAGACTTATGTGCGCCTTATAGTCGTGAAAATACGGTAATGTGACTCAATGTTATTTTTCAATGGTTTTAATTTATTAGGTTCATGTGATGCTAAGTGTTAGAGAAAGAAGTTACTGTATTTTCCCGACTATAAGGCGCACCGCATTATAAGGCGCACCCTCAACGAATGACAATTTTTTTTCCATATATAAAGCACACTGGATTATAAGGCGCCCTGTCTATTTTGGAGAACATTTAAGACTTTTAAGTGCGCCTTATAGTCGTGAAAATACGGTACTGCACAGTGAATATTCACTAGCGGGCCCCAAAACGCTTTGGGGAGACCTGCACAATGCAATAACAGCTTTATCAAAAGTTCATGTCTAAAAAGAGATTAAAGATTGAATGGATTGTACAAAAAAAAGAAATGAAATATATTTCATGAGGAGAGGCAGTTGGACGCCTTGGGGTAGTTTTGATGTCATCAGTTGATTTGTCCTGGCGATGGGACAAAAATAATTGGTAACATGCTTTTAGTGGAAAGCCTGGCCTTTTAACTTCAAGTCGCATTCCATATAAAGCTGCTGAATAATGACTTTGCAGAATGTCAAATCTCTTATACAAATTCCCTTTTTGGCACTCTTGAAGCTTTATTGATGAAAATAAATTCTACTTTGAAAGTTTAGACCTTTGGTCATTACCCCACCCTTGTCTCAAGAGAAATAAGCACAGATGGTTGTTACAATAAATTGGATCAAAGGGTGCCCTCACTGACTTTCAACTTATTTTGCAATTAAATTCCTGCTCTGTTTTGACTGCATACACGACAGGGATTATGCACAATCACTGTTAGTTTTGCTATCATGTTTACAATGCCAGTTGGTAAATAGTGCGGTGCTTTCAATTGGACGATCTCTCAGAATAACCCAAAACACATGACCAAATATCTACTCAATAGTTCTAGACTCCATGTTTTCCAAAGAAAACACTCGAGGCTGTAAATACACGAAGAACAATCAAATACAAAACAGTTTTACATAAACTAACCAAGCTGTTCAATCTGGTTCCTCAACATAAACTGAGAACTTTTTGTATGGTCATTTTTTTTTCTTGTGGTACATAATTTATGTCCCTCAGAAGACTATGAAAAGAAATCAGTTATGTAGTCATGTGGGCCTGCAAAAATAATTGAGAATACAGTAATACATATGCCAGGCCTGCATTTCTTTGTCATAAAGGAAAACCATGCAAATATACAAAAACGGTTTGCCCCAGAGTGTCTTTACAATTTGGTTTACAATTTATACTTTGTAAACTTTGAAACATAGTTTCATATTGGACACTAACAAAACACACAAAAAATACAAGTACAGGAACAACAACACACTAATCCTCCATCTTTGTTTTGGCTACAAGTTGCAACATACACATTCACTGCACTGCACTATAACCATTTTTATTCATTCTTTAGACCACATGTGTCAAAGTGGCGGCCCCAGGGCCAAATCTGGCCCGCCGCATCATTTTGTGTGGCCCGGGAAAGTAAATCATGAGTGCCGACTTTCTTTTTTAGGATCAAATTAAAATGAAGAGTATAGCTGTATATTAAATTTCCCGATTTCCCCCTTTTAAATCAATAATTGTAATTTTTTAATGAATTTTTTCTGTGTTTTTAGTTCAAAAATCATTTTGTAAAATCTAAAAATATATTTAAAAAAAACTAAAATAAACATTGTTTTAGATCTATAAAAAACTGCATATTCAGGGATTTTAATCCAGTTCTTTTAATCCATTTATTTAAAACATTATAAATATTATATCTAAAATGGTCCGGCCCACGTGAAATCAAGTTGACGTTAAAGCGGCCTGCGAACCAACCCGAGTCTGACACCCTTGCTTTAGACCAGGGGTCTCAAACATGCGGCCCGCGGGCCAACTGCGGCCCGCGGGACGATAATTTGCGGCCCCCGTCTTAATATGAAAGATCAATTTTATTTTATTTTTAATTTTTTTTTTTTTTTTTTTTTTTTTTTTTTTTTTTTTACCCCTTTCCTCATGATGGCGCCGTTTAAGTGGCAGCCAGTGGCAGTAGCTCTGTCCACTCATGTTTTTCTTGTTTTACAGCATGTTTTACATGAAAAATTAGAGGGAACATTGACATGCACCTGCTTGTGGCAGGTGTGATACTGGTGTGCCGATAGCGAGCAATGATGATGTTGTGACCGGATGATTCGCCTAAAGACGTTTCGCCGACGGACGTTTGACAGACGGACAGGTCGTACTAGTATTTGTTAGTTTAATGATTAAATACAAATACTAGTATTTGTATTTAATCATTAAACGCTGTTTTCAGCTGGATTTGACCGAATTTGAGAGCATTTTGAGCCGTTTGGCGAATGGACGTCTATAGACGTTTTTTTGCCTCCATCGCGATATCATCCAGTATTTGTATTTAATCATTAAATGCTGTTTTAGGATGGATTTGACCCGATTGCTGTCATTTTATGGCTCGGTTCTGCTACATCTGCCTGCCCAAGAGTGCTTATTCCCGGACTGCCATTGATGGTAGACGAACATTGATTTTTACTATAATTTGGACAACACCGGCGGCGGGCCGGATTAAAAATCCTAACGGGCCGTATATGGCCCGCGGGCCGAGGTTGAAAAACTTGTACACACACGATCCGGCGGGGCGAGCGTTCGAATCCCGTTTCGGCGGAACCTCCGTTCGGCCGAATGAACGTTCGGTGGAACGTCCATTCGGCGACCTGCCCGTCTGTCAAACGTCCGTCGGCGAAACGTCTTTAGGCGAATCATCCGAGTACCGATGATGTCGCTCACACTGGTACTCAGTGCGCTCGGGGAGGTTGTCTTTCTGCTCAGACCAACAAAAAATTAGAGGGAACTTTGGTTCGGAGCTGAATGAACCAATCACGGTGAGGTATACGGCTCTGGAGGGCGGGACATCGGCCGGGCTGTCCAGTGCCTCGCTCACTCACTCATTCATTCCTCCAATCAGCTGGGCGGAGGAGAAGCCGTGAGGCCGATCACTCCGCTCGGCGCGCACACTCCTCCGCTGCTCTCACCATAGAACTGAATGAGGCGCTATGATCCGTGATCCAGCCTGTGTCAGTGTCTGTAGCCATCTCCGCGATTGAAACGGAGAGCGAAAGTGCACATGCGCCACAAACCCGCGCGACTGAATGTGAAAGATCAACCCGAGACTCATTCCAAGTGGAAAAACATATTACAGAGCCCCAGAGATGTCTCTTTCAAAGCCTGCCATGAAGAGAAAGGTCGGTGATGAGCACAGACAGTTTCAAGAAAAGTGGGGAGTGCAATATTTCTTTGTTGAACACAGGGGCACACCGACGTGTCTCATTTACACTGAAAAAGTTGCGGTGCACAAGGAATACAATTTGAAACGTAATTGTACTACGAGACATGCTGTGGAGTACGAAAAATACCAGGGAGATGAGAGAGCCAACCAGGTTGCCAGTCTTAAAACACGTCTTCTGAGGCAACAGGATCTCTTCAAGAAGGCTACCAAAGACAGTAATGCAGCAGTCAAAGCTAGCTACGCCGTTTGTGAGTTGATTGATCCTGTGCTAAGTGATCCCAAATGGCTCATGGACTTGGCTTTTCTTGTTGATATCACACATGAGCTTAATGTACTGAACAAGAAGCTACAAGGCCAGGGGCAACTTGTCAGTGCTGCCTATGACAACGTGAGAGCATTCTGCACTAAACTTGTGTTATGGAAAGCCCAGCTCTCTCAGACAAACCTTTGCCATTTCCCAGCATGCAAGGCTCTCGTGGATGCAGGCACACCATTCAGTGGTGAGAAGTATGTTGAGGCCATTTCGAAGCTACAGGAGGAATTTGATCACAGATTTGCAGACTTCAAGACACACAAAGCCACATTTCAAATTTTTGCGGACCCCTTCTCCTTTGATGTGCAAGATGCCCCTCCTGAGCTTCAAATGGAGCTCATTGACCTGCAGTGCAACTCTGCACTCAAAGCCAAGTTCAGGGAGGTGAGTGGAGATGCAGACAAGCTTGGGCAATTTTTGAGAGAGTTGACCCCCAGCTTCCCTGAACTTTCCCGAAGGTTCAAGCGGACCATGTGCCTTTTTGGGAGCACATACTTGTGTGAGAAGCTCTTCTCCACCTTGAACTTCAATAAGTCCAAGTACAGGTCCAGACTTACTGATGAGCATATTCAAGCTCTACTGAGGGTCTCCACTGCTTCCTCCCTCAAGCCAAATGTGACTATGTGAGAAGAAGCGCTGCCAGGTCTCTAGCAGCAAGGAGTAGGCAAAAGAAGCCGTGTTCAGAATATTTCATGTTCAATGTTCCATTCAAGTTCAGAAAGTTAAAGGTTAAAGAGCTGTTAATACAGACATTTGAAACGGAATAAAAATAATTCATTTTCTCTACTTAGCCAGCCAGTGTATATCTACTGTATGCTCATTAGTATTATTTGGTTTTATATTACTGATTGATTGATTTTTTATTCATCTTTAAGTTAATTTATTTAATTCATTATTTTTTGTTAAAAAATAAAGGTATTTGATAACGTTGGAATGTTTTATCAGTGCTTTTCTTGTGGAAATCCTGATGCGGCCCAGTCTCACCCAGACTCGGCCTCTAGCGGCCCCCAGGTAAATTGAGTTCGAGACCCCTGCTTTAGACTATCCTAGTGAAAACGGCTGCTATAAATATTTGAAATGAAGTAACCAAGTGTGTAACAATGGTATCACTTGTGTTATTGTACTTGGATTTCTGGCAGGTAGCTCCTCGATTGGGCCCTAATAGGCTCAAGGAAGATAAGCGGACATAAAATAATCCCACCTAACAATTTGCATATTCTCCAACGATGAATGGTACACTTCTCCAGATGTCACCGCTGCACTCTGGACACATTTTTCTGGAGTTGCAGCCTTCCTCTGTGATTCTCTGTGAAAGCTCTTACTTTGTGCCAACTAAGCAAGGATCAAATCGTCTTACGCCCACTTAGGCAACAAGGACTCAAGATTTTCTTTCACCTCGTGATAATGTCCACATTTTTTGAGGCATAATGGTGAAAACGCATCCGTAGTCTCAACTGCCGAGGCTGAGTGATTGAGCAGATTGTTGAGTGTTAAACAAGGTAGATTTTTCTAGGATCGTTATATAAGAAAACTAATATAACAGTCCCAATTTTTTCCACTAAAAATAATGTGCAACCTTTTTTTTAAGTAATGTAGCACAGTGTTCACAACAAATTCAAATTTTAAAAATTATACTTTCACGTTTGAAGCAGCAGCACTATGGCGAACATCAAAATACAGTAGCAAAAAGGTCAAATGATCAATCAAAAATAAATGATCACAATCCTAATTCTAAAAAATGGAACAGGTATTTTTAATATTACCATGCCTAAACATGTGAAAATAAAAAAGTACTTATACATATATTCGTGTACTGGCCCACCCTTATGCTTGCTTATTTTAGTGTATAATCATTAACAACCAATAGAGCTATTCAGTAACATGCCTTTCTAGTCTTACTGGATGAAATAAGAAAAGAAGAAAAAAAGGGAAAAAAATAGTTTATTGCTGACCTTCTGGCAGACAAAGGTGTGACTAGTTAAAACCTGGTGGTTTTGGTTTTGGCAGCCAGCTCCTGTGTCCCAGGTGATAGTTTTTGGTCCCTGCTGTCATGAAGCTACACTATAAAAACATCTCGGCTCTAACTTTCGGTTGCTGTAGGATTTTTTTTTCATGTTTGTCTGTCTCACTTGCAGCTGACATCTGGACCCTGAGAAATGTCTGTGTTTGACCAAAAGCCCTCCTCAGTACCAACTTACAAGGCCCAAACATCAAAGATGGCTGTAAATGTCTTATAGATGGGTGAGAATATGTGTGGGGCAAAGGAATGTAGCATGTCAAAAATAGATACACAAGGTAAGTGACATATTTCTGAGATGCCCCCGCCCCATTTTGCCCTCACCATACACACAGACACATGCACACACACCACCTCCCCATCCCTCCTCCAAGTTTGTTTTCCCTCACACTCTAAGGGACTACAACACCTTTTTTTAAATGTTTTTTTCCCTCTCAAGTCTTGGTGTTATGGGTAACATTTCAATTGCTGACAAGGGAGAGCAGGGGTCCTCCCTTTACAACAGCACCAATTTAAAATATACATTATTTAAATGCATTTGGTATGTAGTGTATGCATTTTACGTATCCTAAAGCAGTAGTGGATTTAAAACTACAGTAATTATATGAATGAAAAGACCTACTCAGTCCACATTTGTTTGATTTTGTCCAATATCAATGATGTAACTCACATGTGTCAAAGTGGCGGCCCGGGGGCCAAATCTGGACCACCGCATCATTTTGTGTGGCCCGGGAAAGTAAATCATGAGTGCCGACTTTCTGTTTTAGGATCAAATTAAAATGAAGAGTATAGATGTATATTAAATTTCCAGATTTTCCCCCTTTTAAATCAATAATTGTAATTTTTTAATCCATTTTTTCTGTGTTTTTAGTTCAAAAATCATTTTGTAAAATCTAAAAATATATTTTAAAAAAGCTAAAATAAACATTATTTTAGATTTATAAAAAAACTGAATATTCAGGGCTTTTAATCCATTTATTTAAAAAAATCTAAATATTATATCTAAAATGGTCCGGCCCACATGAAATCGACTTGACGTTAACGCGGACCGCGAACCAACCCGAGTCTGATACCCCTGATGTAACTTGAAGCCCCTGTAATCACTATGGATTGATGCTATTTTACTGGGGACTTTAAACTTATAGTACTTTAACAATTACAAAGATTGAACTTTTTATTTTTTAATCAATTTAGGGTTCGTGCCAGTAAATGAGCAATCATCACTTTATCCCTTCACATGGGCTGTGTTTGCTATGACATCACAGGCCTTGTTTTTCTTGGATGTGGCTTATCAGAAGCTTTCGGGCCTTATTAGGCTCTGTTATCTGAAAGTGATGGATTTAAAGCTACGATGAAACTAAAGTCCCAATGGATTGCTGTAAGTTTATATTTTGGCCCCTTTGCTTCGTTATTCCTGCCAGTGGATTTTGTGTTTCCCAGCTTCTCCTGAGTGCGTCAGACATGACGGACCAAAGGTTTAATCTTATCATCGAATCTAATACAAGGCTGCAACCGACTTGGGCTATGTTATACACTTGGAAATCTACTGCTTGGCTCTGTCATCACTGCATCCATGATATACTAAGCAACCATGAAAAAATTTAGTTTTTATGACCTCAACTTTGCCAGGAAACATGACAGTTGGCAGTCAAAAATTACTTTATTTGCCGGAACATTTAGTTAGTTTCACATATTTAGGTGTAACGATACAGGCTGGATTCAATTATGTTACAACCAAGGTTTTATTGGGCAATGTATTTATGGTTATTACAGTAGTAACCGCCTCCAAAAGTGGTTTTATAACTTTTTTAACCAGAGACACATTTTACATGTAAAAACCTTAATTTATTCCATTATTACCAACTGCTATACCCTTAAAAATCATACAACTATACAAATTTTGCATTACTACATATGTGCAAAACACAAAAATAACAAAAGAAAAAGAAATGTATTAATCTGTTAAAATGAATAACAAACACGGAAAAAAAACATTTTCTGTTGTTGTTGAGGGATGAGTGCATAGGTAAACGTTTTACAAATAACAAAACATTCAAACACTCGCACGTGAACACAACTTAACAACTTAAAATGACAAATTCCAAAAAAACATAACTTTCTTGGGGGCCATGATGAAAAATAAAGATTAAAGTTGCTTTAAGCACATTTCAAATAGTCTTGAAACACAGTTTTAGAACTCCATGACGAGAAATGATGGTCGTGGAGACGTAAGTAGAGGTACAACTGTATATGGAGTATTGTGGAGCAGTCAGTAGAGAGCCTTGTCCAGTTACCGAGAGTCAGCAGATTAGATCCTGCTGTCCATTGAATATATGTCTTTGGGCAGGACACCCAACCCAACATGGAATTTAATATAAATGCTAACATACATGTAAGAATTGGTGTATTCTTGAATAGGCAATTGACACATACTAGTAGGTTATAGGGTTGGATACGGGATTAACGATAACAGAATGAATAGATGACAATTTTCTATTTCTCAGTGGTGTTTGGTTTTAATACGGCTTCTTCTCAGTATGTCATGTGTACAGCTTGGTAAATTAAGTATTAATGTTATTGTAACCCTACTTAAAAATACTCAGTAGCATATATTTATGTATATTTGGTCATGTTCGAGTCTGAAATTATCACTCATTTGGGTCTTTTGCCGGGTAAATGCACCTTATGGGGAAGCACTACCAATTTCGTCATACACAGTTTCTGGGTATGATGACAATTAGGCTTTTGTCGAGTCAATGATGATGACAAAGCCTATGTCCGATTATTATTATTATGTTCCTGTATCACTATTTCCCTAGTTCATTCTCTCTTTCTGTCCTCTTTAACACTCTTCTGTCCAGCTGCATTTTCTTAAACACTATAATATAAACAACCACAGAGGGAGTATACAGTCTCTCCTGTGGCACATTAAAACTGTTCTAGCATTTAAAAGGCATTCTGGTCTACCATTCTCATGTGCTGTGAACAGGACAGGTTAAGAAAAGAAAAAACGGTGAGATTACTTATTTATCAATGCACCCCTTTTTCAGAGGTTCTGGAACTGTAGCAGGTGGCATCGCTTGTTAGAATTTACAAGCAAGGTTCTTCTGGTTTAACACAAATATACCAAGTTTTATGGAGCAAATATTGAAGTCATATTGCATCACGCAAGGACAGAAATGCATTACTGTACTACAAATTAGTTTAAGAGGGGATTATCAATTATATTACAAAGACAAGAGGCCTGGCCTACCAACGCTTTTTCATTAGTTACTGAAATTCACCATAGTTGAGTTAAAGTTAAATTGACATGAACATATTTTTGTCGCAAATGTATCCTTTCATAGTAGCATTTAGTCATCTTAAGAGACTAGTTTCTTTTTTTTAAATTCCATCCAATTTCCAGAATTGTTTTTGTTTTGTGTTATACTTCCTCTTTCATTAATGTAAAGTAGAACAGCTGCGACCCTTGTGAGGATAAGCGGAATGGAAAATGAATGTAAGTAGAACATAACGTCATTCCCATTGAGTTGAATCAGGCTAATAAAGTCTATTAATGAGCACCATTTAAAACATTCCATCATTCATGGAATGTTTTGTAATCCTATTCTGTCAAATCTTTCACTATGGTGAATTTTCAATTGCAACAAAACATTGACCTTGTGGCGTAAATTTGAGTTTACATTCGATTGATTGCAGTTACATCACTTTTTGTTTTGTCTTTCCCACAGTGAACAAACTATTGGTCTAAATGGCTGGAAACACTCATCTAATCTTAAATGATCACATGCACATTTATTCCATTGACCTATTTATTCAATCAGTAACAGATTTCCTAAAACAGTCAAACTGTTTATATATATATATATATATATATATATATATATATATATATATATATATATATATATATATATATATATATATATATATATAATGTAGCCTGTTTCTTTACTTTGCTGCCTGTTGTTGCAATATTTTCTTAACAGCAGCTGCTGTCATATTAAACACGAGCTGTCTGTATATCATAAGAATACAGTTGTTGGAGCAGAGCTTACAAAATAACCTTGGGCAGTGAGCCTTCTGCTACTTCACCAAGTCAAAAAGCAAAATATGATGGCGCCGGTGTCGTTAATACCATTTACGCGGCATGGCATCGCTTTCATTTTATTCCATTTGTCACTTCTACAAGTCGGTTGTAATTTGACATGCTCTAATGTCTATATTTTGTTTTAATGCCTTCACACATTTTCCTGGGAATGGAGATTTCAGATGTAGACATGTCTGGGACACTTATTCGCAAACAAAAGAACATTGATTATTGGACAGACAGATGATTGGGGAATTCAAAACCCAAAATGTGGGAAAGCTTTATACATCCTGGATTTGTAGAAGACAGATCAGGTAGGTCAAAATGTAGCTACCAGTTCAGCTGAGGAACAAAAAACTACAAGAGTTAGTAATGACCTTTTTACACAGAACCTTTGCTGCTTGCTGTGACAGAACTCAGTTGTTATCAACCAGGAAATTTGTCTGACTTTTACTGGACCTGGGGCCAAAACAAATGCTACCAGCTGCTGCCTCCTGCTCAGACTCACGGATGGTGAGCGCACACATTTCGTATCATTCTTAAACTGATGCACATTTCCCGTCCTCTAGTCCTGCTGCATATGAAAAAGTGTTACAGACATACAGTATCACATGGTTACAATTAGCTACAAGGATTTTCTTGTCTTACTCTGTCGTTTAGAGTAGGACCCACAAAGAAAATAACAAAACTGATCAAGAGAAAAACCAATGCAACTGTGATATCTTCGAATTTTGACTTCCATTGCCATATAATTTACTCTAATTTAACTTTTCATATCAGTTATAGAGCTCATATCGTCTTGCTTGGGCCAACTTCATATTGCATGAACCCTTGAAACCTCAACCAAAACAGTTTCAGGTGGCTTCGATTTGTTTCGCTTTTCAATGTTGGAAAAAAGTTAAACACCTCTAAAATATCTACAGTTTGAAGCATCACAGAGGAAATTGCTGATGATAATGATCTGGAAAGTGAACGTTTTGACAAGGCAAAGTGTATAATTGTCAGTACAATTGTTTGCTGGGCAGCTTCATAGGGATGAGTCTTTGGTTGACCTTGTTTTAGGACATTTAAGATTGTTCTAAGTAGAGTCCACACTTCATATCATGTAGTGATTTCGCTGTATTGCTCCATTTCACAAGGAAAAGTAAAGATTTTTTGCTTGATAAGTCAGCTGGAGACCGAGTCACATTTGAGACCGATTGCCAGCCAATTGCAGAGCAGAATTTTAAGCAGTGAACCCAAATTGCCTCACAAGTTACACCTCGTTTTGTCTGTCTGCTCTTATTACGAGACAGTTCACGGGTCAGCATCCTCTCTTTCACCTTTGACCCAGAGAGTGAGGAGAGTGATTCCAGATGGAGGCAGTCTATGCTGATACAGCTTCATCACCACAACTGCTGTGATTCAGTCCCATTACAGTCTTGGGAAATTGGACAGGTTTTGTTCTTTGGAAGTCTCTATTTTTCACATTGATCTGTGAGGTCTATGCAGATTTGTTATCAATCGTGAGGTTTAAAAAACAGCAGGTGTTTCGTGTAAGAGGTATTCTGTTTCTGCTCTCATTTTAGGTGCAATCCATTGTAATCAATGTGTCACCGAATATCTTTAATACGGGGGATCAGATGACCAAAAATACTGTGTGGATTTGATGTGAATTAAAAACAGATCTGGTGTAGTTCCTCAAGCTAGCGCAAGATGATTATCTGCGCCATCGATTGTGCTACTATTCGAGTGAGTGGAATTAAACCTACTGATTGGTGCGAATGAGTTAGTTTTGTTCACTACCATTTGCAGTGCAAAATAGATAACTTTGCATTGCCATGAAATTACCAAAACCTGGCTCACAACCTTGATCTTGATTTAGACCTTTTACGACAACAGGGCCTTATTGTTTTTAATATTGACTTTAATACAAATATTATCAACAAGAGTATGTAAAATTGTTACCTTCTGACAGGCTATCTCCAATATATGTTGCATAGTAACAGTTGTGCCTATAAATAAATGATTGAATACTTACTATGTATCCAAGGACAAAGTTGACAGTTATAATGCCTTTTCCAAATGGTTTCTTTGCTATACTTACACACATTAACGTTGATCTCTCAAACATGCTACAGGGTTGGATGAGCACCAAAGTGTATAGACACAACACCACTGGACATAAATATCTCAACTTCGCATTCAGCCGCATCCAAGTGACATCTAAGTGGGAATCCAAGAGCTAGCACGATCAGTTTTAGCTGTGAAATCACTTCACTTCCAGCTGGTCACGATGTAAGGGTGAAGAACCTTCACTTTACTGTTTTTCCATTTTTTTGGGACATTACCTTTTACATTTTGTTTAACGAGGTGTACAAAAGTGCTCAATTCCAGTTAATCCAGACGTCCTTGTATAAAATGATCTGAATGTGGCGATCGTGATTAGGAAGCGCTGAAGCTGTTTTTCGGATTTTTCTGTAACCTTACATAAAGTCTGTGAATTTATGGCTCATAAATCAAAATACACCCATGAAATTGACTCTTAACGGCACTTAAAACCAATCCATCCCGGGTCCATCTCATCCCAGCATGTGCAATGTCACTATGATGACCCGTGTCATCAAGAACAGGCTAAGGAAACACATTCCTGCAAGGCAACCATATGTAGAGGAAAAGCAGTGGGTGGCAGTGACGTAAAACCTGCTCGGAGAGCACAGTAGTAAGACCTTCGAAAAAAAACATTCCCTTCTTTTCTGCCTTCTCTCTTCTTACAATCTCGCGCAATATCTCCATTAGTCATTTGAAGTGGCTATGATTTACAAGCATTTTGCCTGTTTTTGTTTGTTCAGCACAAGATGAATCCGCTTTCGTGTCTTTACGTCAGTTTTGGGAAAACGGTACTTTAGAAACAACTTAGACGTCATCACTGTGAATTAGTTTTCAGTTCAGATGTTCTTTGGCTTCCCAAGTAGTTTCTATGTCACTTTAACAGTAGAAGATACACATAATCTCAATCATCATTCAGCTTTGGTACACTTTGTCCCGGGAGGGCTGTTTAATTGACAACAGATGCATCTATAGCTGCTACTTTTCCTGTTGTTACCCAAATTTTGGGTGAGCATTAATGCAAAAATAATAAAAATAGTTTCTTCTTCTTGGCAAATTATCCTCGTGAGGGTTGCTGGGGTGCTGTAGCCTAGGCTAGTTAGCTATGGCAGTACAAGGGTTCACCCTGAATTGGTTGCTAATCAATCGCAGAATATAATAAACATAGCTTTCAGTTCATAGCCCTTAAGATACAATCTAGAGGAGCGATTCTCCATTACAAATATCTCTGGTGGTACATGGGGTTTGTCTGCTGTTACACCAAAGAATCATTGGATAAAATCTAGCTGAAATGAATCATATACAAAACAAAAATGGAATAAAGTTTGTAGTTACACATAGAGATGGGTTAACTACGAAAAACTAAATCCTGTGCAGTGCAATTCATTTGTACTTACATTTTAAGACATGTCATCTTAAAGATGTATTTTATTTGTTTACATTTGTGTACAATTATAAATGAAATTCAGTTGGCTATAGATTTGAAAACCAATTCATTAAGTGCAAATTTCTTCCAATATATTTCAGCATAGTTCTAATGATGAAATTGCAAACTGTGTGGCTTACAATGATGAATACATATTTAATGAACACCTTAGCCTATTTCCATATGTTACTGTATTGTTTATCTCAATAGTGGCACTTGGATAGATGGGTGCTTTTTGGCGGGGTCCTTGGTGGGCAACATTAGAAAACCAGTGATCTCAGAGGGTGTTGAACAAGGACATCAAAATTCAACAACGGCTTGCCAAAATGTTCTATTCTATCCCCTTTGTTTTTGTGTTGAAAGTATAACCCTGGCAATGTCATGGTTAATATAACTCCTTTTCATGCAAGCAGAGTAATTGCCAATGGAATCACTTTCATACGTTCCCTGATAGACTGGTAAGAAGGTAAGAAAACCAGGGAGTTTTCTGCCTTTGGCCCCAGCTCACGCGTGACCCCAATGGGGACAAGCGCTATAGAAGAATGGATAGTGTTTCGACTGAGCCAATGAATTGTTTTAACAGGATCAAAGTTCTCAATCTGTAAGATCAGCAGGTCTGGGTAAATATCTCTTTCTCAGAATAACTGAAATGGCTTCGTAGCTTTGTGGGAGAAAAAAAAGCTCTTCAAGTGGATTTCAAGCTTTTTTCTTCCTTCAATAACAAGGTGCCTTATGTAACCTTTGAGTTTTATTTTACTTTTATTGTCGGGGCCTGCAAACCCAATAAAAAAAAACCAGAGAAGGAAAGAATAATTTTGATAGACTAGTGACCAATCATAAAGTAAATGTTTAATGACTATGTTGCTGGTTATTTTCAAGTTCCCCATAGAGAGTAATTGCAAATGATATCATTCTCAAATGTTTTTATGCATTGGATATTTTTTTCTTTTAAACTTCGCAAAACGAGGCAGCACATTAGCCAATTTAATCCTTGATGTTTGCTGACATTTTTTTGAACTTGAAAAGCTCAGGCTACTAGAAAAACAAAAACATGTATTCTGTATAGTATTTCGCATCAGTGAACTCAAGTAACCACTGTAGTTCTTGCTCTTAATTGAAGGAAATCCATGATTTCATGAAAATGTGTTCATCATCCCTTCTCAGACGCTCAGTCATGTCCTTAATTGACACAAATGATAATGTTATGCTATTTGGATTGATTATTGGAAGCACTGAGTCTGGTTTAGGTGATATGCTTACTTATAGTGGCATTCTGACATTTAATCATGTGAGATTTTGCAAATGTAGGCCAAGCTTGACAGAAAGTAAAACTGTGGTTGTATTTGTACAGTAATGCTCCATTTTTTGCTTGTGTGCAATGGAAATAAAAATTATCCAGCATAATACATCACCCACCCAAAAATCCAAATAACGGTCACCCACAAGAGATGCCAAATAAAGCCAAACAAAAATTTAATTGCTTGACACATAATACATCCTTTTACCTCATTTGACCTGTTGGTTATTCAGTTTTGCTTGCATCAATAAGAGGAGACAAAAATAATATATAATTCCAGTGGTTTAAGACTTTTATTTATCTTGTGTAGAACCACATTGAGTTAATGATGGGATTTAGTTGGCCTGGGTTGGATGAGACCCGAGCCACCGCTTTGGACGTGGAGGTGAGCAGCTATGTGGGAATCGAGGGGCATAGTGGCATTTGTGGTCAGAACAGATGTAGGACTCAATCAACCTAGGAAAGCACCCAGTGACTGGACAATAAACTGCAATTTATGAAATATTGCAAGGCTTTATTCACTCCAGAACTACCTATAAAATGTTGCTGGTAACCAAGAAGCAGTAGTGATCCAAAATCATATTCCTGTTACCCTCCATTATCGATCTGTCTTCCATGTGCGGTCGTTTGGTCGCCAGTCTTTTGGTCGCCAGTCTTTTGGTCGCCAGTCTTTTGGTCGCCCGGACCCAAACAACGGGCAACCAAAAGACCGGCGACAAAACAAGGTAAAACAACACAGTCTACACATCAATAAAAGCCAACAATGGCCATGAGCAGTTTCACTGAGCGAATGTCTGAGTGTATAAGAGTTTGTATGTACATGCGTTGTCCCTTTAAGAAGCTACGTCAGTCAGGGTCTTAACTAGTTCTCCAACAAAACACAATAAAAGTATGGGAAATGTGGAGCTTTTCTTTAGCCTAATAATTAATAGGGCATTAAGTATGACTAAATAATAATTTGCAGTTTGTATTTAGGGAATTTGAGCAACGATTTAAATAGTAATTATCAATAACCTTCCGGGCGACGAAAAGACCGGCGACCAAACGACCGAGTACCCTGTCTTCTAGGTTTCATTAAAAGTGGAGTGGTTTTTCCATTATCAAATTAGAAAAAATACATTTTTTTATTAGAAGTCCTCTTTAAACCAATGACTCAATACGTAAAGATTTTGTGATGACTTTATTGATAACTGTAAACACATTTTACTCAATAGTTGGTGTTTACCTTCTGAATAAGAAAGAAATGGCCATGAAAAGAACAACAAAAACAATGCCCTATTTTGAAATTGTGTTCCTCAAATGGCGAGAATTCTCTGCAGCGCAGTAAACACAGCTGCTTTTTACACTCATTAAAAATAATGCATGTCCGAAAACAAAATCCCAATGTATCAAATTATACTTTTAGCATTGACACCATCAAAACAGGGTTCTACATCTACAATTTGTCAATAAAAGTAACAGTTGTTGTTAATTTTTGTCCACTGGAGGACGCACGAACAACTATTTACAAGGCCATTGACTACTAAAGGTGAAGCAACAACGTGGGCAACGCAGCTTTTTGTACTTTTGACCAAAAACATACTCACAGAGTTAACTTACTCTACCTCTGACAAACGATACAACTCTTAAGTAGACTATTTTCATTTTTGCTGATATCTGACCCGAATCATTTCTTTTTAAGGATTGGGCAAGATGAATCTGCACTTTTCCAAGTTCAGCCCCCAAAGAATGACACAAAGACACATTTAACACGCAGCTTCATTCACATGATGAAAGATCTCATGGGATTCTCTCAACGACGTCCATATCCACGGAGAAAATATTTAGATGTGCTGCCGTGCAACATTTTCGGAGAAGTCTGACTCACGGGGTCCAAAACACAGCAAGTACAGTTTGCAGTTTCGGGAGGTGTTCCATATCGGTGCAAGTGTTTGTTAGTATAGTGCTGCCATCCAGAAATGGAGCTCTCACACCAAACCTCCAAAAGCATAAAGTTCTCGATTTGGCCTTCTCACCTTCAATGCCATGGTAATGCAACGCGGAAAAACAGAGAGAACAAACCTTTGATTTATGAAGGTGGTATTAACGATTTGTATCAAAGTGTGTTTTGGATTTTTATAAGATTTCGTTTGGTCTTTGTCTTAATTCCCAGCGTTTCCTTTTCTTGACGTCTGATTAGAAGATCATTTCCACCTTTTGTCGGCCGTGCTTCTCGCCTAATCAGCTTCCCCCAGCTACTCGTTTCTTGTCCAGGTGGTTCTCATTCTCCTGTCATATTGTTATTTAGCTCTTTGTTGACGTTAGGCAGGTTTCAAGGGTAGGGCCACTCCGTGTTTGGCTGTTATCATTTGTATTGTTGTAATCAAAAACATACACGTCTTGGGTCCACAATTCCTTGTGCGGTCGATTGGTCGCCGGTCTTTTGGTCGCTGGTCTTTTGGTCGCCGGTCTTTTGGTCGCCGGTCTTTTGGTCGCCGTCTTTTGGTCGCTGGTCTTTTGGTCGCGGTCTTTTGTTCGCCCCGACCGCGACAACGGGCGACCAAAAGACCCGCGACAAAACAAGGTAAAACAACACGGTCTACGCATCAATAAAAGCCAACAATGGCCATGAGCAGTTTCACTGAGCCGACGTGTGAGTGTATGAGTTTGTATGTACATGCGTTGTCCCTTTAAGAAGCGATGTCAGTCAGGGTCTTAACAAGTTTTCCAACAAAAAACGATAAAAGTCCGGGAAATGTGGAGCTTTTCTTTAGCCTAATAATTACTTGGGCATTAAGTATGACTAAATAGTAATTCGCAGTTTGTATTTAGGGAATTTGAGCAACGATTTAAATGGTAATTATCACTTACCTTCCGGGCGACCAAAAGATCGGCGACCAAAAGACCGGCGACCAAAAGACCGGTGACCAATCGACCGTGTACCCACAATTCAGCCATATTCAAAGCTGCATTCAGACTTGGGTGTATCTGATCCCAATCAGATTCCTCCTCTACACGAATTTTTTAGATGTGAATGTTCACACTGTTTTGAGCAAGTGTCCTAATTGAATCTGGGCCTCATTTTTGAGCCATTTGGCCGGTCGCCTTGGCAACAAGGGTGTCATCCAGCGTAGAATGACGTCCCAAACAGTGAAACCGCATTCGAGCTGTTAAAACTGAGAATCATCTTGGATCAAATTTGAAATTACTTTTTCCGTATGCAATTTCAATCACAAAATGGATTTCTGTGTTTTGTGACTACTACAAAGCCATCCAGTTTCAATGTAGATGGGCTAAAAATCTGATTTTGTCTGCCAGTCTGAACAAAGCCAAACTGACAGCAGGCAGGCATATGAGTTATTGAATCCTCAAAGTCTACCTCCAGTGAGAATTTGAGTGAGAGCAGTTGTTTTTCTACTGCCCTATAAATGGCAGTTCAGACTGTGCTCCGCCTCCAGCTCACCTGGAACTTTAATGAGGACAAGAAGTATATTCATGTGACATCGCAATGTTAAATGTTAAAAAAGTACAGACTCACCGTCATCCACTACGTAGCATGAGGCAAACTGGGTCGTTTATGCCAGGCACTTTGCCATGAATGATGGCGAATTAATGGGCCTGCAATCCACTTTTCTGCTAAAATGATGTAGAAACTGTCTAAAACTGTATACATGGACGCCAGTGTTTGGCCTTTCTTGGTCACCTATGAATTTTTTTCCTGCCAACATGACAGCCTTTCACAAAAATCTATCCTATAAAGAAAACTTCATCTGAAATACATAACCAATAACATTTTTTGCTAGAGTTCAAGAGGACTTAAATAACAGAAGTGAGATGCACGTCCATAATTTGAATAAAATTGTAATATATGGATAGTTAAAAATGGAAAATGGTACTATCTCCATTTGTTTTTTTCATGTTTTTTGTTTCATAATCTGTTGAAACAACAACAATTGACAACATAAAATACTACTGTTGTAATATTCATTCTTTCATTTTACAAAGGTCACGGGGGTGCGGAAGTCTAAGTCAGCTCAAGTACCCGAAGAAACCCCACACAGGCACTGGGAGAACATGGAAGTTCAACACAGGAAGGCCAGAACCCACCAGGGATTGAACCCACGATCTCAGAACTGTGAGGCAGTCGTGCTCAACAAGGTATGCCGCCTGTAATATTAGTGCTTTGTCATTTTTGGTCTATCTACATTGTCTATTTATCATCCAGTACCAAAAACGGCAGTTATTTACATCTTAATGGGAAGCATTACTCCATCGTTGATTCATTCAATATCTGAGTGGCTCTTGGCCATCAAACCTCATGAATGAACATGCTAAGCAGAGTAAAACATGCATAGGTTACCCTTGCTTGACGCCTGTGTAGATGACTGGATGGTTCATTTTCAGGAACAAGTGTTTCTCATTATGCTGACTATTGTACTTGGCAAAGAGGGCGCACAATCTTGCTAGTGTAAAAATCTGCTTCCCAGTGCCTGGTTGGAATACCATATATAGTTTCACCTGTTAGCCTGCTCACATAGTCCAGTCACAGTCTCTGTTTTTGTTTTTGATCTGCATCATACAGTATGAATCAAACTAAGGATTTAAAGGGGACACGTTATGAAAATTGATTTTTTTATGTATTTTTATTTTCATGACCCTCTACCTCCCTAGTAAGGTCTGTACAGGGGTACTGTAGTGCACTGTTTCCCAAAGCAGATTTTTTTGGCTTCATTTCATTTCATTTTCTGAACTGCTTTATCCTCACCAGGATCGCAGGGGGTGCTGGAGCCCATCCCAGCTGACTTTGGGGATAAGGCGGGGGACACCCTGAATTGGTGGCCAACCAATTGCAGGGCACAATGAGACAAACAACCATTCACGCTCATACCTAGGGGCAATTTAGAGTGTCCAATCAGCCTACCATGCATGTCTTTGGAATGTGGGAGGAAACCGGAGTACCCGGAAGAAACCCACGGACGCCCGGGGAGAACTTGCAAACTCGACACAGTTGGACCGACCTAGATTTTTGGGATAAAAAGGAAAATCTTAAAAATGTGTAGCCTATATTAAAAAGGTGTTGAGTTTAAAGCTGAAGTTTTCCCAGTCGATTTATCTATCTAGATAAATCTTGATATATCTCTATCATATCTATGGTCACAAATCATGGGTAGGAACTAAAAGAAAAAGACCTTTTCCATTTGTCAATGCATGGTGTACCGACTCTCGGTCTAAGGTCGAGATTGGTCATCCAGGAGTCACTGCACATCTTCATCAAGAGAAGCCAGATGACATTTCTCCACCTTCTTATGAAGATGCCCTTTGGAAGTCATTCTGGTGAGGTCGCCTCGGGGTCAACTGAGGACACACTGGAAAGACCGTTGGTTGTTCTGGAAACAATACAATTCAATACCGGACGAGAAACACTCCTCCTCAGCATTGCCAGACGAGGTGGTTTGGGCATCATCTTAGGATCCTTCATTGACACCTCTGTTGTGAGGTGTTCCGCCCATTGAGAGGAGGCCCTAGGTACGAATCAGGACACGCTGATGCTTAGCCTAAGGAAAACTTGGGGTCCCCCTGGTGGAGTTGGATGAAATCTCTGGGGAGGAGGATGCTTCATCTTGAAGCTGCTGCAATCATGAGCCGAAACGAGAGGAGCATAATTGAATGGATAGAATTTGTAGAGTGAGCATGCTAAAATTGTCATAACTTAACCATTAAATCGGTAAAATCGATTAAAATTTGTTGGGGTTTTTTTAATCGGGCCTCGTCTGTGTGACTTTGCTGTGATTTGTAACGCAACAGGTTCACTCAGAGCGCTGTTTTTGTAGGGCCAGGTTAAATATTTGAGGAGCACATGTGGGGGTGAATGGTGGCACAGGATTTCATCACAAAGCTGTGAGGGGCGAGCCAGTGGGGGGTCATTTTAACAGTAGTGTCAACACGGTGAGCTCCCACCTCTGTCGACTCAGCAAACAGTATGTGGCAGACCTTCTGAAAGACCCGGTGGGTTTTTCTCAGAAAACCTTTTGACGGTGCCAAACGATTTTAGGACCAGGCTTCCTCTCATCGACTGAGGATGGTGTCCAAAGTCGCCAAGCAAGATCTAAGAATCCGAAAGCTCCCAAGGACATGCGAGAAACAGCTGCTCGCTTCATTGAGAGGAGTTTTATTCTGACAATTCCGTCCTGTCATCATCGTAGGATTGTGCAATGATGGCAACACAAACCAGGCGGCCTGCTTTCTATTATCTAGCCAAGTCTTTCAATCGCTGATCTGAGGTTTTCACGCTGCCATTCAGGCCCACTCTGTTCTGAACTGCAAGGCCGCCTCCGTCGTGTACCATCAAGTGGTTTTGGCTTTCAGCTACTGCTGTGTGGGTTTGTGTTTGCCTAGCCTGCCTGTCTGGACATCCAACAAAGCTCACACCACTCCTCTAACCTCGTTGTCCACAAACAAACATTTTACTAGGCAGCAAGAATTTTTTTTTTATCCTACTACGACACATGACAGGATATTCACGGCATCTTTATTTTTTTATCTGCTCCACATCAAGCACAACTTGGACTTCCTTTAGAAATTGTATGTCATTGTGCCAAATAGACTAGATAGATTAGATTAAACAAGCGTCAAGAATACTGTTGCTTTAACCAATCAGAATTCGATTTGGTGACACCAAGGCCTTCTCGCAGGCGTAGGGATGCGTCATTGCCTTCTTGCAGGCGTAGGGATACGTCGTTGCCTTCTCGCAGGCGTAGGGATACGTCATTGCCTTCCCGCAGGGAAACTATGATTGGCTAGTGATAGAGTGGACTAGCCGGAGCTAGCAAGCTGTATCTGTAGCGAGCTGCACAAGCAAATATATTGTTGTGTTGATTTAATAGCGGTTTCGTCAACCCTCAATGGCTGAAGTAGGAGAAGAAATAGATTTGTTTGCTGATTTACCGTCAAAGCCATTTTCAAGACGGACTTTTCAAGAAAAAAAGCTGGACATCATTAAGAAAGGTCGGACAACTCCAAAGCAAGCAAACCTGTCACAACTGGGAACGAACATTTTCAGCACTAAATCGAATAAAAACGTATGCCAGAAATACAACAGGACAGGCTCGACTTTCAGCATTAGCTTCGATGGGGATAGAAAAGAAGGAGGAAAGAAAGGAAGATGGATATTGTTTACAGTTAAAAAGTATTTTTGGTGAGTAAAATATGGCTATATCACTAAATAATATTTCAATTGTATGAGGTTATTATTGATTGGATTGGATAACTTTATTCATCCCGTATTCGGGAAATTTCACTGTCACAGTAGCAAGAGGGTGAGAATACAGACACAGTAAAATACATTTTAGATATAAATAAATAGGTAATAAATCAGTTAATTAATAAATATAGCTTTAAATCATATCACTGGCCTTTATTTCTTTAAGTATTCACATTCTGTCCATTGCCATTTCTTCCAGTGTCCTCTGGGCATCATCTCAACCTAAAAATGCCAAAATTCAGCTCCACTCCATTTTAAATGCAGTTTCACCTGTTTCCCACATACGATGACATCAGAGAAATCTCATTCGTAAATCTCTTCCTGTTGTTCTCATGATCTTTTAAGTAGCATGTCATTTGTCAACATGGTGTCCAAGTTCTTTGTTGAGGTCAATGTTTGCCATTGACCTTTTTACTCCTCGTCACCCTAGTCCGCCTTGTGTTTGGGGTTTCCATGTGAGCTATGTCAACCAAACAGACGCCAACATTGTTTCCTACTTGGAACATAAAAGTTCTACAAAAACCCAATTGCAATTAGGTTGGAATGTTGAAGAAAATGTAAATGTTCCTTTTCGACATATATTCAATTCAGTACATCAAGACAATATACCGTATTTGACATTTGTTTGAAAATATAATAACTGAAAGGAGTCTCGTCTGGAGAAATCTATGGAAAGACTAAGAACTGGCATTGAATACCCATGACCTTCAATCCCTTAAGTGGAATTGCAATGAAAGCCGGCATTATTGTGTAAAAAAAATATTGCCACGTGAGCTCAAGAACAGAAAGAGAAAGGACAATCTTTTCCAAAGACAAAGAGCAGAACCCATTGATGGATAGATAGGTTCAGTAGTATGTCGTTTGCAAAAAGTTATGCCGGCAATTTTGAAGGAAAACTGGCAGGCCTTCCACATTTCTTTGCCCACACCTGCTTCCACATTCAAATAAACATCTATTTAGTGTTTATATACAAAACATTTGGATTTACTCAGGCTGTTTTCTCGCTTGTCGCCAACAAACTTACCCAGAGAGTTTTCCAACACTTCATGCAAAAACACTCTGACGGCACTTCACGTGAAACAGTTACGTACAGTAATTCATTATTTTTGACAGAGAAAACTTCACCATCCCAAATCCTCGTATTTCTTCTGCGCCCTGAGGAAAGTTCTGTAATTCAACATCGATGGTGTATTTATTTTTTTTGAGATTGAAATTAATATTTTCAGTACCACAACTCTAATTTTCATTAACTGACAAATCCAACAGGCTTCCCTTCCAATATGAAAACGGAACCTAAATTTCAACTCTCTTATTCAAATATTATTCCTTGCATTATTTATTATCATGAGTTCAACAACAACTCTGGATGAGGGTACACTGCTCCCTTGTGGAACAATATGCGTATGCACATGCTTCAGTAGACTCCAAGTGGTCTAAATTTCTTACTTCCCAAAGAGTCGTGCTTCTTTTTAAAATGTTTCAAAGGTTATCATTTTTCCACCCAGCAGAAATCACCTAAAAGTAGCAAACCCACAATTTTGTCTTTCCAGTATATGTAAATACCAGTGGCGGGCCGTCAGGGCCTTCAAGGCCTTCTCTGCTGGCCTAAGAAATATCTGAATCATATATTATATTTTGTCCATCAATACTTATTAAATAATTCCAAATAGTCTGTTAGCTTCCTTTCATTGCTTTTCCCCCTGGTTGGACTGCTTCCAGATGTGTGTTTTCATATTGAAGCATTTAACCAATCACATTTCAGCCATTATTTGTTGCCGGGGTCAGAAATCTGCCTCAAGGCCTTCACAATCAGTTCTGCGGGCTCTGCTCCATTAAACAAGCGTCGATTAGACTGTTGCTTTAACCAATCAGATTTCGAGTTGGCAACACCACAATGCATTGTCACAGGCGTAGGGATACGTCACCCCATTTTAGTGCAATTTTTGCCGTTTCGCGTATGGACGTATATGGCCATATCGACGTTCATCAGTGTCTTTTTCCCGGGGAAATGATACTCCGGGCCCGGTTCTCATGTCTAAAAAGCTCCAGTATTTGTATTTAATCATTAAATGCTGCTAGGAAGTGGATTTTACCCGTTGAAGGCGCTACGGGAAAATGCACGGACCGCCACTGGTAAATACACAGTAGTTCTTACATGCAATAAGAGAAATTGCATTCACTTTGCTCTTCAATTTAAAATAAAACCAATTTTTTTTTCTCACTACAGGGACTTTTGCAGCAATGATCAAGTGGTCATGTCCTCAATGAAAGGTACAATACGCAGCCCACCAGATGCTAAGCCTACAAGCCAGACAGCCTGTGGGCGTCCAAAATATGTCTGCTTTATGTGCAGCTCTGCTCACGTAAGTAGTCCTTGCTTTTGTTCCATGTCAGTGCTGGCCCATAGATTTTCACTTGCACTCAGAAGTCTGAGAATATTTCATCATTTCCCATGTAATATGCTTTAAAATACTGATTTACAGTATATAATTCATTAAAATGTGACCATTTGGACAGTTTTCTGGATGAGATTAGTGTTCAGGACTAAGTTTATTTCATACAACTGCTGTAGAGAACTAGATAGGACAAAGTAAATTATTTGCTTTTTTAATCCAAGTTGTGCTGGAATTTTAGGGATGTAAAAATGAGAACAGGGTGATGGATTTCAATGCTTGTTTTATGCCTTGTCAAAATGTTCAGCTTGAAATACATTTCATTATGTTGACATATGATGTAACTATACTGCATTCATTTGATACATTCTTGTCCTTTTGCCCGACCACAATTTAGCTTGTAATATTTAGTTATTAGCCCTCATTTTGTCAATCTAGCACTTAGCCCTCAACCTGGTTTGCAAATATGTATCTGTGCTGCAAATTCCAACAACTATCATAGATTTATTGTAGTTCTTGTAGTTGATTTTAACCATTGATGACCTTATATCACTAGAAATGCTCACCACAGTGCAAAAAATAACCACGTTTGCCACTTGTTAAATCTAAGCATAGCTTTTTAGACAACCTTGTTCCAGATAATTATGACAACACCAAAGACAAGCCTTGTGGAGAGTACAACTGCCCTTAACATTTTATCATTTATAAGCTCTATAAGCCTCTTCTACATCTTAAATTCACTCCAAACTAGAATGGAAACTTTGGAGGCAACCTCAATGGGCTTTGCAACCTTACCTCACGTTTTTCAAATTAATCTGAATTAATTTGGAGTGCACTTGTTAATAATGTCATTGTTTGATGTTTCAATAAATACGCTATTTGATTTTAATTATAAATCTGTAGGATTTGTAGCACTTCTTAAATTCCTCCCCAACTAGGCAAAGTCAACCTCCTCCTCATGTAAAGAAAAGCCAGATATGTGGCTCCTCCCAAAAGACCAATCAAAAGTGTGGTTCCGGCAATAACCGGCGCATTTTTCCGGGCAACGCGAAAGGCAACCGGGAGCACGGCTGAGATCAGAATGTTGTTAACGTGTCCGAGGACTCTTCTGAATGCCGGCCGCTCCAATACGCGCTCGTAGTACGTCTCCAGGTTGGCACGGCTGCCATTACCCCAGTAGCGGCGTGATAGGCCGAGGAACTTGAGGCGGTGTAAGGTGACGGCCAGGGAGACGTCGGCCATGCTGAAGAACTGCCCGCACAACCACGACTGTTGACTGCTTTCTTCTGAGAGAGAAGATCTGCTTTATAACTCACGTAACTCACTTGAATGTGTCATTGATAGTACCTGGAGTTTCCTCCACTCTCCTCTGCAACTCGGTCTCCACCTGATCCATCACATTCTCCAGTTCATCCAAAAGCTTCTTCAAGTACTTCATGTTGTCGTGGTCAAACAACTTGGACTGCAAGCACAATTTCAATAATATTGTTAAGAGCCATCTGACAAGTCAAGAAAGAGAAATAAATCAAACTCAAACTAGACAGTGGCGATCTTCGGGAGTTAAAATGATCTCATCTCATTTTCTGAACCCCTTTATCCTCATTAGGGTTGCGAGGGGTGCTGGAGCCTATCCCAGCTGACTCCGGGCCAGAGGCGGGGGACACCCTGAATTGGTGGCCAGCCAATCACAGGGCACAAGTAGACAAACAACCATTCACGCTCACACTCATACCTAGGGGCAATTTAGGGTGTCCAATCAGCCTACCATGCATGTCTTTGGAATGTGGGAGGAAACCGGAGTACCCGGAAGAAACCCACGCAGGCCCAGGGAGAACATGCAAACTCAACACAGATGAACCGACCTGGATTTGAACCCAGGTCTCCAACTGTGAAGCCAACACGCTAACCACTCAGTCGCCAGTTAAAATGATGGTATACCAAATTAGGAAAAAAGGCAAGTCACAATTTGAGATTATTTCACTGGACACGAGAGGATGGTGTCTACCTTTAGGAGTTAAATATTAGTACGGAGAGAACACCATAAAAACACTGTGGCGGCTATTAAACTATTGCGGCAGGTCTTGAACCCTATCAATTGTAATAAATGAGGTACTATTACTATACTTTGGTTGTTGACCACATTTGGCCTAATTATGACATTATCGAGGTGGCCCTGCAAGTGAGTGGTTAGCGCGTCGGCCTCACAGTTCTGGGGTCATGGGTTCAAATCCAAGTCGGTCCACCTTTGTGGAGGTTGCATGATTCAGGGTGTCCCCCACCTCGTCCCTAAAAGTCAGCTGGGATAGGCTCCAGCACCCCCCGCACCCTTGTGAGGACAAAGCGGTTCAGAAATTGCATGAATGAATTATGACTATGGTATCACTCAGACATATATAGTCAGCGGAGAGAAATATAGTAAGTGCTTCACCTTTAATCGCCTCTGTTTTGCTATGTAAGCATCTTTGAGCTCCGGATTCTCCTCTGCCAGTTTCTTCAGCTCCGACTCTGTATTTAGGATCTGTGCTGTGGTATGAACATTTTTACCATTAGTTGTAAGTAGTAACTCAGAGTTAGGCGGAATGGCTTCCATGTCATTGTATACAAGTGCAATGAATGAATGTCCTACTTCGAATGCTTGTTGCAGCATAAGCTGGGATGTGCGAGTCAACAGTAATCTCAGGGTGAAGGATGCAGCCATGGGTGTAGGCATCCATCTGAAGTGAGTCCAGCAGCTCTCTGTAGTGTTGCACTCTGTGGTAGTACGTGCTACCTTCTTCTGGTATCAGTCTGAGAGCGCCCTCTGCAGGTGAAGTATAGGGACACAGAATATTTTTTAAAAAATTATAATAGCAATTTAAGCGTTGATTCCTTATCCTTAATATGTAGCATGCTGTCGAGTATGCTTTTAAAAATATATACTACATGCTGGATAGCAAGAATATCGAACCCAGACTGGAATAAAAGCTATGCCACAGGACTCAAAGTGGCGGCCCGGGGGCCAAATCTGGCCCGCCGCATCATTTTGTGTGGCCCAGGAAAGTAAATCATGAGTGGCGACTTTCTGTTTTAGGATCAAATTAAAATGAAGAGTATAGCTGTAGATGTATATTAAATTTCCTGATTTTCCCCCTTTTAAATCAATAATTGTAATTTTTTAATCTATTTTTTCTGTGTTTTTAGATCAAAAATCATTTTGTAAAATCTAAAAGTATATTTAAAAAACGCTAAAATAAACATTGTTTTAGATCTATAAAAAACTGAATATTCAGGGCTTTTAATCCAGTTCTTTTAATCCATTTATTTAAAAAAATCTAAATATTATATCTAAAATGGTCCGGCCCACGTGAAAACAAGTTGACGTTAAAGCGGCCTTAGATGATTTCATGCTTACCAGATTGATTCGCCATATAAACCATCTTGATAAAGCTATCATGGGTCGATACATGCCAAATGGAAATAATTAAATAATTAATATAAATAAAACTTAAAATGTACAAGTTGTATTTCATGTCAAATTTACATTCATTTATTTCTTGGTGCCTTATCCTCACAAGGGTCGCAGAGGAAACAAAAATTGGGCTATTTGATTTTTTTTTTAAGAAAGAACAAAGCACAACCCTGTTGGTACTATGTGAGTGTTGTTATTGTTGTTTTACCATCAGTGAAGTTGCTTTCAAGGTAGTCCATGATTTGCGTGGGATCACAGATGATGCTGTCTCCGTGCACCAGGACGGGTACCTCCCCAGTAGGATTAAGACGCATGAACCATGGCTCATTGTGCTCGCTCAGTGGTAAACTCACATCATACTCTTCACAATGTAAACCTTTCTCTGCGATAGCCAAACGGACCTGTCAAACAAGCCGCTTTAATCGGACAGACAAAAAGCTAAAGAAAGTTGATCAAGTATAAAAGTGGTTATCAAAATTTTCATGCCACAGAGTATTTGTATTCCCTCAAGGCTTAAGGGTTCATTAACATTGTTGTTTTTCTATAGCCACTTTAAGACATTAGGTTGGGTTTTTTATACTAGGGATGTCCCCGATCGAAAATCGCATTGTAATTTAAGGAACTTGGGCCCAATTGCGTCATTTTCAGAGGATCGGAATTGGTTAAAATTAAAAAAAGAACTGTATTGGTTTTTAGGTATTAACGCATTAGCTGCCATTGATGAAGACGTCCAATCCATTTGTTATGGCGAACACCCCCGTCAAATTTGATCGAATGTGTCTCCCCATATAATTCAAGAATAGCCATACAGCATATTTTATATTTCTGCATTCATATTGACCCTATTGAAACACACATTGCAGTAAAAAAATAAATGTCCAACAAATCACAATAAAAATTGATCAACTTATTGCATTGGGTGACCAGGTTGATTCGCTTCATAAGTTTATTTATGCAAGACACATTGTTTATAAAAAAAAATGTTTTGAACATGAATTTAGTACTGCACAACTGAAAAAAATGTAATTTGTGATTTTTCTTGCAGGTAGGTTGAAATCACCCATTTGTTGGTTTATAACGTTGCAATAGCTTTATTCCAATTGGGTGGACAAAATACATTTGGATATATGGTTCTTTTTTTCCACTACTTAATACATGTGCTCGTTATTGACAGATTCTCAAAATTATGCGACTTGGACTCCGAGTCACATGCAAATAAATGTGATGGGGACATCCCTATTATAAACTATAACAGTTTGAAGATAAACAATGTGCCTAACCCTAGGTCAATTTAGTAAAATTTGTTAAAATGCTACAAATTTGTAGTTGTACTTGATCAAAAAGTGGTTATAAGATTGCTTCAGCCACTAAGGACACATTTATAGATTTAATTTGAATTAATAAATGTTAAATCAATACCAAAAACATGTATACCAATCAAATGTGCTGTGAGCCATTATTTCCCACTGCTAAAAGATGATGCAAAATATATATATAAATGAAAAACAAAATAATATATATAAAAAACAAAAGGCAGAAATGAAAATGTTTGTAAATTGAAACACGGCTGTCGTTGATGTTTACATCCCAAAGGTCTTCATAAATGCCAAAGGGGCGTCTCCAATCGGGAGCTGTCCATGGGCGTCTGGTGCTGAACAGAAAAACTTACCTTCTGTGAATTGAACGATTGCGTCCAGTGATAAAGGGTTAACTTGGATTCATTTGCTTTTCCAACTGCGTCACACTCGCCCGATTCCTTCTTCACAAGAGCCGCGTTTTCATCTTGGCATTCCGAGCTGTGTTCAGCCTCCATCTTTTCTGTTTGGGGGGCACAGGGGACAAGTGAGGATGAGCAATCATGCAGTGTTCAAGTTGGCATAATGCACCCCCTGCTGGCACGGGGTTTTACTACACGCCAATCGAAAGTTTCTCTTCAGCTCTAATATTTCGTGTACTTTATAATTTCTGATTTAATATATATAGTATTACTCCCAAAATAGCCACATAAAGGGGTAAATATGAATTTCCAATGTAGAAGATACGAAATTGGAATGCTTCCTTCGGTTTTCAGTGAATGAAATAGTATAAAAAGCTAATAATTTGTTTTTTAAGTTGCCAGTAGACAGTAAAACTAAATTGTGATGACTTGCAGTACCTTTGGTACGGAATACACCTCAAAATGCAATGCTAAAATCCACGATAACAACCCATTTTAAAATTGGACAGCAGATGTCGCTGTAGTCACCTATTAGTACCTAAACGTGATATGACGTAACATTGATAGCAAAATACCGTACCTATAATAAAACCTTAATTTGTTAAAACACATAACCACTAAATATTATGATACAAACGTCCACATGTTGAATTTCGAATTTATTAGATACCCATGTGTAAGCATTGGCCATCATAAAGTCAAATACAATTTGAACCTATAGTCATTTTCGATGTAACTTCATTTTAATGAATGGACCCTAAAATCCAAACGCGTGTCCATTTTCCCCGGAAACAGCTTTATAACATTGTGTAACGCTTAAGTCAATCTTGGTGGAGGATGGAGTGATGCATCCGTGACAGGGGAGGAGGAGGAGGAGGAGGAGGAGGAGTGGGCGGCAACCTCGCGTGGGATTGGCCGGGTGGCACGCTCCAGCGGGGGTATCTCTCTCTCCTCCCTCCCGCCCTCGGTGGCCAGTGGGCAAGAGGGGGGGAGAGCAACAACACTCGCCGATCAACCGGGCGCGCAGATCCGGTAAATGACGCCCACCTTTCATACCTTTACACTGCCTATTTGAAACGATTGCGCGTACCGATCTATCAGGGGAAGGGGGAGTGGGGGTGCTTCACCTTGTCTATTTTCCGATCATCATTTCCACCCCCTGCTTGTTTTTTTTTTTCTTCTCCACCAGTCATCCTCTCTCCCGTTGGCCCTGGACGTCCCTGCCTCGGTCGTGCCGTTTCTCCCCAGCTTTGCATCTGAATGACGGGCGGAAGGTTCGACTTCGACGACGGCGGCACGTACTGCGGTGGTTGGGAGGATGGCAAAGCCCACGGACACGGCATCTGCACCGGACCCAAGGGCCAGGGCGAGTATGCGGGCTCTTGGTCGCACGGCTTTGAGATAGTCGGTGTCTACACCTGGCCCAGTGGGAACACCTATAAGGGCTACTGGTCCCAGGGTAAAAGGCATGGGCTCGGCGTGGAGAATAAAGGCAAGTGGATCTACCGTGGGGAGTGGAGCCACGGGTTCAAGGGGCGCTATGGCGTGCGCCAGAGCCACAACACACCTGCGAGATATGATGGCACCTGGAGCAACGGGCTCCAAGATGGATATGGCATTGAAACTTACGGCGATGGAGGTAAGGCAACATGTTGCGTCAACGAGCGACGCGTTAGGTGCGGTACTTGAACGCACCATTGGGCGGCTTCTTTGCATGAAAAGGCACAGGACACAGGCAAAAATTTTATACTGTGAAAGTCAGAGCCACACCTTACGTCAGAAGCATCATAAAACATCCAATCTGCTAAATTATCATCTCATTTTCTGAACCGCTTCATCCTCACTAGGGGTGTAGGGGGTGCTGGAGCCAATCCAAGCTGTCTCCGGGCCAGGGGGGTGGGAGAACCCTGAATCGGTGGCCAGTCAATCGCAGGGCACAAGGAGACGGACAAGCATGCACAGTTACACTCATACCAATGTCAATTTAGAGCGAGGGTGTCAGACTCGGGTTGGTTCGCGGGCCGCGTTAACGTCAACTCGATTTCATGTGGGCCGGACCATTTTAGATATAATATTTAGATTTTTTTTAATAAATGGATTAAAAGAACTGGATTAATAGCCCTGAATATTCATTTTTTAAAGATATACAACAATGTTTATTTTAGCTTTTTTTAAATATTTTTTTTAGATTTTTCAAAATGATTTTCGAACTAAAAACAGAAAAAAATGATGAAAAAATTACAATTATTGATTTAAAAGGGGAAAATAAATAAATGGATTGAAAGCCCTGAATATTCAGTTTTTTATAGATCTAAAACAAGGTTTATTTTAGCTTTTTTTGTATATTGTTAGATTTTACAAAATGATTTTTGAACTAAAAACAGAAAAAAATGATTAAAAAATATTTTTTGATTTAAAAGGGGGAAAATCAGGAAATTAAATATACATCTATACTCTTCATTTTAATTTGATCCTAAAACAGAAAGTCGGCACTCATGATTTACTTTCCCGGGCCACACAAAATGATGCGGCGGGCCAGATTTGGCCCCCAGGCCGCCACTTTGACACATGTGATTTAGCGTGTCCAATCAGCCTACCATGCATGTTTTTGGAATGTGGGAGAAAACCGGAGTACCCGGAGGAAACCCACGCAGGCCCGGGGAGAACATACAAACTCCACACAGGAGGACGGACCTGGATTTATACCAAGGACCCCACAGCTGTGAGGCCGACGCGCTAACCACTCGCGCCATCAGGCCGCCCCATAAAAAATCCAATTAGCTAAATTATTTTTTATCATTATTTATTATTTGTTTTTTATGGGCTTTGATGAATTTGAGTAGGTTTTTAAGAGAGAATCAGAGTAAGAAAAACATGAGACGAGGCAAAGAGCCAATGTATATACAAAATATGAGCAAAGAACCACATTCATTTGGGCCAGGAGCCGCCATGCGGCTCGTGAGCCGCGTGTTCGCCACCCCTGCCTTAGGTGCACGTAGTACCTGGAGTGAGGGACTTTCTTCCCATCACAGGTCATTCTTGTTCGTAAAATGTCCTCTAGGGACTGCATATCTGTTCGTGAGGAATTGGATGGGAACAATCAATCATCCTACAAGTATTAGCCATTCTCCAGTGCAGAGGTGGCGGACACGCGGCTCTCGAGCCACATGCGCCTGAATGAATGCGGCTCTTTGCTTTTTATTATATTTTATATATACTGTGGCTATTTGCCTTGTTTCATGTTTCTCTTATTTTTATTCTCCCTGAAACAACGTTCAAATTCAGGGCCCATTAAAAACAAATAATACATTATATTTCATTCAATTTTTTATGCTGTTTCTGATGTGAGATGTGGCTCTTTGACTCTCACAGTTTAAATGTTTTGCTCTTTGTGTCTAACTTGTTACTCACCTCGACTCATCTTCACCTGTGGATAAATACGGTTGTCAAGTAACTTAAGCTACCAAGCCTATTTTTGCAATTTGGGCTCAAGTAACCGCAGCAAATCTGCACATGCAAAGAAAACATGTAAAATGATGTGTCAGAACCACTGGGATGCCCTATCATAAAAAATGTTGTTTATTTTTTCTAATCTTCTTCTGAGGTTTTGCGGTAAAGTTGGATTTAAGAGAAGCAGTGGTACAAAGTGTTGGATTTTGTCACAAAGGGTCTACGTTGCATCTGCGACGCCAAAAACTGCAAAACACATCAACTCTTAATAAACCAGTTATGAATTCCAGAAATTTAAAGATAAAGACAATATCCTATATTTGAATAAACACTCAGTTTTGATATAACACAAGCATATGGAAAAACACTGCTGATGTTCTCCATGACATCCAGTATCACCAACAACGTTGAACAACCAACTTTTCCTAATTGCTTTGCTCATGGCACAGTCAACGCAAATAAAAGCCATTCAAGGCAAAGCAAATAGCATTTTTAAAGTCCACGCCTAACGTAGGAAATGCACAGTTGCGATTGAACGTGCAAGGAGTTAAAACACGCCTTTTATCAAGACAACACTGTTTACAATTAGATCTTACTATCACCTTATGACAGTGGCGGTCCGTGCATTTTCTCGTAGCACCTTCAACAAATCAATCCAACCCTCAAAAACTATTTTATGGCTATAAAACCTCTACAGCTGCGACACATTAAAAAATAATCAATAAATCAATGCACTAAAATTTGGTAAAATCCACTTCCTAGCAGAATTTAGTGATTAAATTCAAACACTGGAGCTTTTCAGATATCAGAACCGGGCCCCCAATTGAAATATTATTTAGAAATATAGCCATATTTTACTCACCAAAAATCCATTTTTTACTGTACACAATAACCTTCCTCCTTTCTTTCTTCCTTCTTTTCTATCGCCATCGAAGCTAATACTGAAAGTCGAGCCTGTCCTGTAGTATTTCTGGCATAGTCCGTCTTGAAAATGGCTTTAAATCAACACAACAATATATTTGCTTGTGCAGCTCGCTACAGATACACTTTGGTAGCTCTGGCTAATCACTAGCTTGGTGAAATCGATGACGTATCCCCACGCCTGCGACAAGGCATTGTGGTGTTGCCAACTCGAAATCTGATTGGTTTAAGCAAGTCTTATTGACACTTGTTTATTGCAGCAGAGCCCGCAGAACTGATTGTGAAGGCTTTGAGGCAGATTTCTGACCCTGGCAACAAATAATGGCTGAAATGTGATCGGTTAAATGCTTCAATATGAAAATACACATCTGGAAGCATTGCAACCAGGGGGAAAAGCAATGAAAGGAAGCCAACGGACGATTTGGAATTATTTAATAAGTATTGATGGACAAAATATTATATATGATTCAGATATTTCTTAGGCCAGCAGAGAAGGTCTTGAAGGCCCAGACGGCCTGCCACTGCCTTATGAACATTACAATTTAAACTGTTTATTTTGCAGTGCGTAAATGCCTCCTATTATGATGGTGATAGTTTTGTGAGGGGGCGGGGCTTGGAAAAGTCAGCAGATCAGAGTGGATATAGAGAACATCTGGCTGTCTGACCCTGCAGCATCCTGATCACTAAATCTGCAGGGTCACCCAATTGAACTGCTGCACAGTGCCAGCCTTTTAATCTCACACTGTTTATCCATCTAAATTCCAGTGCGTACCAGAAGATCGTTTTCCCCCTCTGAAAGTGAACATTATGGATTATTGCATTGAATTCGTCAGCAAGCTGTGTAGACTATAAAGTATTTTTTCTTTTTAGGAATCAGATTTGTAACATGATGCCCCGGAGGAGCCACTAGTAGCATGTTGAACTCAGCAACACCAAATGGGCTTAATGAAGCATTCCTTGCATTGTGTGACTCATAGCCTTTCTCTGTGGTTGGAGACAAACGGGTAGTGGTGAATGTTCCTACTGTCAGTGGGGGAGTTACCGGCTGCCTGAAAATAGGCTCAGAGCTCAGTGATTCTCATCCCGTGTGATCCACAATATCTTCAAACGACTTTGAGTGAAGTGGATGCTCAAGGAAACATTCCAGTTGATCTTCTCGTATACGGCAACAGTCTTAGAAATGACTGTAAACAGTCGCTGGCCGTGATATTAACAGTCTAAATAAAATCCACCGGAATTTACACTGTAGTTTGACATTCAATGTTTAGTGTTTCTCTCATCATTTTTTTCTTTTTAGGACAATCCTTCTACCAGATTTTTCGGACTAAAAGTCACACCTGAGAATAAGGCGCACCAGCTAGTAAATACAAAATGAAGTGGAAAAAAAATCATAAGTCACACTAGAGTATTAATCCCATTTATGGGTGGGCAAGTTCTTATTTTTAATTAGAAACCCAGAACAAACACACGTTAAAGTAACTAGTCAAATGGAGAACAACAGGCTAAATAGGCATCTGTTAACATAACAGTTTTTTCTGATAACTAAATAATACACAACATGCAGTCGTGGTCAGAGAGAAAAAGAAAAATACTTGAATATTAGTCCCAGGCCCAGCCATACTATAAGAAAAGTGCAACTTATAGTCCGGAAAATACGGTAAATACTCATTTGTAGCTGTAACAACACCGTGTTAGCGCTATTATTTAATCACTATTTATTGTGCCTGTCTCATGCAACGAAATTCTTTAAATTACTAGGTTAAGATTTTCAAATCATTGGTATTTGTCATATGAAATGTATTTTTTCAAAATTTGTGTGGTTCCTTAAACAATTACCATATCTATTCCTTAGGCACCTATCAAGGCCAGTGGATGGGCGGCATGCGCCATGGCTACGGTGTGCGCCAGAGCGTTCCTTATGGGATGGCAACTGTTATCCGCTCGCCCCTGCGTACATCCATGGCTTCCCTGCGCTCTGAGCAGAGCAATGGCACCGTCCTGCAGGACCTGTCTTCCCCTGCGGACACCCCCACAGGCAATCGTGGCGGTTTCGTCCTAAACTTCCACTCGGACAGCGAGGTGGTGACGGGCAAAAAGAAGGGCCTCTTTCGCCGCGGTTCCCTCTTCGGGAGCCTTCGTCAGTTGCGCAAGTCCGACTCCCGGACCTCCATCTCCAGCAAGCGCAGTTCGGCACGCAGCGATGCCACCATGAGCCGCATCAGCTCCAGCGACGCCAACTCCACCATATCCATCGGCGACGGCGAGCTGCAAGACGAGGATCTTCTTCTGGAGGACCACGTGGACGCCACCACCACCGAGACCTACATGGGCGATTGGAAGAACGACAAGCGCAATGGATTTGGCGTTTCAGAGCGATCCAACGGGATGAAGTACGAGGGAGAGTGGTTGAACAACAAGCGCCACGGTTATGGCTGCACAGTTTTCCCAGATGGCACCAAGGAAGAAGGGAAGTACAAAAATAATGTGCTGGTGCGTGGAATAAGGAAGCAGCTGATTCCTCTCAAGAACCCCAAAACCAAAGAGAAGGTGGACCGGGCAGTGGAGGGGGCGCAGAGGGCAGCAGCCATTGCCAGGAGTAAAGTGGAAATAGCAGCTTCCAGGTAGAGTACTCGTAATTTTCCTTTATTTTTACTTTTTTATTTAACCAACAATCCAACCATGGTAAAGCCTACCATATGGGCCTGGTTAGGAGCTGTCAACACTTTTGACCTTTATCTATCAACGGCTTTTGTGTAGCCACTCTGATCCTCCTCGCAAAAGGTTCTGTTTCTATTCTCTACCCATATCTTTCATAACCAGTGTGTGCTGTGTGTGAACTGTCTGCTCCCAACCACAACCGTGCCAATGGCGTCTCGTATGCCCGAGAACACAAGTCGCACCCCCTGCCAAGTGTCTGATGTGGCATATGTGCTTTAACAGGTGGATCAGATGTGACCTTTGCATTTAAAAAAGCTACACCAACACTGGGTTTGGTTTGTAGATTAATGTATATGCACAAGCTCACTTTGATATACTTTGCTCTCACTATAGTGAGTTGCCCGCTTGGGCACGCAATGTATATTAAATGCAATTAGAAAAAGTGATTTTCTTTTCTTTGTAGAACCGGTACTCGGACGTTTGGTCGCCGGACGTTTGGTCGCCGGACGTTTGGTCGCCCGGACGTTTGGTCGCCGGACGTTTGGTCGCCCGGACGTTTGGTCGCCCGGACGTTTGGTCGCCCGGACGTTTGGTCGCCCGGACGTTTGGTCGCCGGACATTTGACAACATGACAGAGAGTTTACTGTTGAAACCAGCTCTCAAAATTATATTCATGAGAGAGAGAGTTTAATATCTAAATATCTACTGTTGAAACCAGCTCTCAAAATTATATTCACCCGGGCGACCAAACATCCGGGCGACCAAACGTCCGGGCGACCAAACGTCCGGGCGACCAAACGTCCGGGCGACCAAACGTCCGGGCGACCAAACGTCCGGGCGACCAAACGTCCGGGCGACCAAACGTCCGGGCGACCAAACGTCCGGGCGACCAAACGTCCGGGCGACCAAACGTCCGGGCGACCAAACGTCCGGGCGACCAAACGTCCGGGCGACCAAACGTCCGGCGACCAAACGTCCGGTCACGGTAGAACCATCGTGGCAACCAAGTCAGGGTATCCCCTGCCTACTGCTTGAAGTTGACTGGGATAGGCTGCAGCACCCCCGCGATCTTTGATTACAAGTGGTATGGAAAATGATTATATATTACCCAAAATAGCCACATTAAGGAGTAAATATTAATTTCCAGTGTAAAACATATGAAATTGGAATAAATTTTGTTAAATAGGGAAAATGCCGCAAATTAGAGGCATTCTGGAGCCCTGTTACTATAACAGCACATAGCTGAAATCATTAGGCTAATGGCATGGAAATTACTGGATAATTATGAACTGTAGATCATTTTATCCCATTAGATAATACCTTTGTATTTAATGATGTGATCATAAATGAAATATTCCTTTTGAGATTCAAGGAATTGACGAATGACAAACCGAGGCCCTTTCAATTACCGCTGTTATTTATATAAATGCTTGTTATGTTCTAAATTTAAAATCAAAAGAAACAAAACAAACTGCACTTTGCTGCCGCCTCAGCTGCTCTTTGTGGATATAATTCCACTTTGGCAAGTTCAGGGAGACATTATTCTGCAGATTTTAGGGATACAAGATGAGGATTACATAATGCGGATTTAACATGCTTAACACCAACTCTTCCACGTACTGTTTCCCAAACAGCGAGACCTTTTGGAATGATGTGTTGAGTAGAACCACCAAAATGCACAAAAAAACAAATTTCTTGCATTTAAATAACAATGTAAAGCAAGAAAACCTTGGATTTGATACTCTGTGTTTATGGCACTGAGCTCCATTTGTAGTGTTGTGGATGATCAAATTACAGTGCAGCCGCAAAGCTCAATACAAGCTTTTATTTATTTATTTCTTACAACCTTGTTGTTTTACTTTCGCTGATTGGTGAGGGAGCTTGTACGGAAGAAACAAATAAATAAAAGAAAGCCAGTCAGTCAGCCAGTGACAGGCTACGACACTGAAAACAGGTTACATAAGACTCATTATACGCTGCGCGGCAGAAGATGCACCCATATTGATCCATTTCTGGTCATGTGATCTTGTGACTGGAGTTGGACCAGCTCATCCACATGGAATCTGGTTGTTATTGGAATGCAGTTGATCCATTGATCATCTTCTGAGGAAAATATCACGGATGGATTGAGGGCAGGTAAAGCAATGATTGAATATGTCAGCATGTCACTGGGAGGTTCTGAATTAAAATCAGCCCGTTTTTTTGCAAGGTTTGCATGTTCCACCGGTGCTTGCATTTTGAAATGTCAAACGCTTGCAGTTTAGGCTCATTGATAATTATTAAGGGTTGAATGGGAGTGTGAATGATGACTGGCCGGGGTGTACTTTGATTCTCACTTAGTCAGCTGGAGTAAGCACCAACTTAGCCATGACCCTAAATGGGATCAGCAGTTAAAAAAAAACAATGGATGATAAGGAGGGCATGCATAGGGGACCATGCCCGGTACTCGGCCGTTTGGTCGCCAGACTTTTGGTCCCTGGACGTTAGGTCGCCCGGAAGGTTATTGATAATTACCATTTAAATCGTTACTCAAATTCCCTAAATGCAAACTGCGAATTACTATTTAGTCATACTTAATGCCCTATTAATTATTAGGCTAAAGAAAAGCTCAAAATTCCCCGTACTTTTATTGTGTTTTGTTGGAGAACTTGTTAAGACCCTGACTGACGTCCCTTCCTAAGGGGACAACTCATGTACATACAAACTCTTATATACTCACACGTCTGCTCATTGAAACTGCTCAGGGCCATTGTTGGCTTTTATTGATGCGTAGACCGTGTTGTTTTACCTTGTTTTGTCGCCGGACTTTTGGTCGCCGGACTTTTGGTCGCCGGTTGTTTGGGTCCGGGCGACCAAACGTCCGTGACCAAACGTCCGGCGACCAAACGTCCGGTCACGACCATGCCCATCTCTTCCTCGAAGACAAAGGTACAGATGTTGTAGTGTAGTGATGTAGTTTAGTGTTATTCATGCTTATAAACTTCATCTTACTTGCATTTTAAGGGTATTTCCCCTTATTTTCTCATATAATTGTTTACCTTACAGCTCTGCACACTCTCATTGGGTGCTCACATTATATGTGGTCCACCACTTTCTCTTTGCTGAAACAGAATGACCATCCATTTGATTGCACTTTTTGCTCTACAGCCTCTGGTGAAAGGTTAACCAGCAGCTCAGTTCTCCAAAGCATGAACGATATTTATATAAGGCTTATTTTGACCACCAAGTGGTCTACCAAAGGTTAGATTGCTTTGCTTTTGCTACACCTAATGAGAACTCTTCTGGTGGATTTCTTCAGAAATATTATTTTCCACACAAATATTCTCCTTTTTGCTGCATGCACAACTGCAAGCAGGACTGCAACAATTAATTTATTCAAACAGCTCAAATAATGAGCACAAATGTATAAAATACTAATAGAAATCAAATTTTTAAATGGTGTTGCTCACAGTGTTTCTCTTTCGCATTGTGATATAACAAGATATATTGTTATTGTAGTTGAGAAACACAAATAATAAAAATTAAAATGGAATTTAAAATAAGTTGTTTAAAAATATATTAATAAATAGAAGAAAAATAAAACAAATCATCAAATATTAAGTCATTTATAGGGAAAGAAACTACTGAACACATCACAGTGATGTACTATATTTACCAGTGAGTGCAGAAGGGGTCAGAGTAGCTAAAGATAAGAATCAAGAAACGTCACCATAATAACTTTATTATATGCAACTATAAGGGTTTAAAAATGAGCTAAAATAACCAGATTATAAGACAGATAATTTAACAAAAAATATTATTTTGTTTTGCAAGTAAAATCTTTCTGTGCGCTGGAATGTAAAGAACTAAATAAATAACTTTTTTTAACGTACTGTGTCAGTCTGTTTCCAATCTTACACGCACACGCAACCTTTCAGCGTGTGTCAGCACAGTGTGTACTGACTAAATAAGGCAAGGCATCAGTTGACTTATCAGCACCAGCCAGGAATATATACACCACTGATATAAGAGGCCGTCCTGTCTTTCACTATCATCTCTCACAAATGTGATGCACATTACATTATGTGTACTTGCATATTTGGAAAATAAATAACTAAAATTTGATTAATCAGAAACTTAAAAAAAGAGAAATGAAACATTTTGGAGTCTGAAAAAAATGAAAATGGAGCTCAACTTTGTAACCACCCTAATTTCAAATTTTAAAAAATTCTTAGGAAGTATTAGACCAAGGGTCAGACTCGGGTTGGTTCGCGGGCCGTGTTAACGTCAACTTGATTTCATGTGGGCCGGACCATTTTAGATATAATATTTCGATTTTTTTTTTTAATAAATGGATTAAAAGCCCTGAATATTCCATTTTTTATAGATCTAAAACAATGTTTATTTTAGCTTTTTTATATATTTTTAGATTTTATTAAATGATTTTTGAACTAAAAACACAGAAAAACTTGATTAAAACATTACAATTATTGATTTAAAAAGGGGAAAATCAGGAAATTTAATATACATCTATACTCTTCATTTTAATTTGATCCTAAAATAGACAGTCGGCACTCATGATTTACTTTCCCGGGACACACAAAATGATGCGTTGGGCCAGATTTGGCCCCCGGGCCACCATTTTGACACATGTGGTGTAGGAAATTAAGGACACATTTTAAATTTAAAAACAAAATCTATCTGAAAATTGAATAAAACTAATTTAAAAAATCATTGAAAGATGCTTAAAAATTGTGTCAACTTGGTGTATTGGGCGACACATCCTTAAACGATAAATTAGATTTTATGTTTTATAGTAAACCTCCCATGATATATCCCAAACAAATGCAATGTTTACAAATATTACATGATGCTCTTTTACTATCTATCGATCCCAATAGTCCCACAAAGTGACATATTTGCCTATAGTTGTTTAATTTGAAGCAACTGAAATGCAAGACTCTAAAAATAGCCCTATTGGGCACCGATATCAATGCTGAGTATCGTATAGGGACATAACACAAATTTATAGTAATTTTCTGGGAAGATGCATAAGTTGTTGCAAATGTTGAGACATAGCTCTGTCAGTGAAATATTATAAAATTGTTTACTCTAGTAAGGGAAAGCATACAGTATACAAAAGGTTATTCCTTTGGGATAGGTCTGAAGTAACAGTGATGGCATTAGGTTCTACTAACATAGCATTACACTGAGTGCTGTGAGAATGTTCAGAGGGTAGTTTTAAGAGAATGCCGGTGACTCAACGAGCCACACTGGAAGATAATTAGAGGGAGAGTCATATGGAGTCCAAGAGAAAATGTTGTATAATATTCCCTTGAAATTACCATGGCTCTTTTTTAATTTATTTTTGTTTAAAGAAAAAACAGCTTTCCTGAACCTGAGGCAGTGCATTTTGTTATCATCTTAACTCAAAAATTGAAAGAACTGAAAAGTAAGACAGAAGAATAGTCTTCCCTGGATTATCGTGAATTCACTTATCGCGAATTCACTTGTTAGTGATTTTTTTCTGCTATTAATTATTTCAATTTTTTTTCCAAGTTCATAAATATGTTAAAATCCACGCTGAAACTCGCAAGCAGAACCCACTCTTGCTACTAGGACTCAGCACTGAAGAAAAAAAGAGGTAGTTATAATAGGGGTGACCCTACTTTGCGATTTTTTGATTATCGCGGCCATGTTTGGTCTACATCATGTGTCAAAGTGGCGGCCCGGGGGCCAAATCTGGTCCGCCGCATCATTGTGTGTGGCCCGGGAAAGTAAATCATGAGTGCCGACTTTCTGTTTTAGGATCAAATTAAAATGAAGAGTATAGATGTATATTAAATTTCCTGATTTTCCCCCTTTTAAATCAATAATTGTAATTTTTTAATCATTTTTTCTGTGTGCTTAGTTCAAAAATCATTTTGTAAAATCTAAAAATATATTAAAAAAGCTAAAATTAAAATTGTTTTAGATCTATAAAAAACGGAATATTCAGGGCTTTTAATCCAGTTCTTTTAATCCATTTATATAAAACAAATCTAAATGTTATATCTAAAATGGTCCGGCCCACGTGAAATCAAGTTGACGTTAAAGCGGCCCACAAACCAACCCGAGTTGACACCCTTGGACGACAAGGAACCATGATATTCGAGGGATTACTGTACATTTAATTTCTCTAGCATTTCTCTAACAGTGTGGGCAAGTAAAACCTCTAAGCAAAAAAAGTGTTGCATCTAGTGTAATGCACCTAACAGATTCTAATTTTTTATTTGAAGACAATCTTTACGTAAAGTGGTGCGTAAGGGCGAAGAAAGATGGAAAATATGATTGAAGCAAGTCAAAATAACCTAATAATCTTTTTGTTATTTGCCTTTCAAATTAAAACTCCCTTCCCTCCGGTGTCTGTTACATAATACTTTGTATGTTTATTTGTTTGGTCTTTATTTCCACCTGCTCCCATGCTTTTGTTTATCTGTAACCTCTGGATTTGAACGCGGATTTGTCGATTCTGTTCAGCCCCTCTGATTGGCTGGCTCGCAGGCTGCAGCTCCAGATGTTGCGGGATTGGATTATCAGGTCTCTTGCTGCTTCACAGTATTGCTTTTCCACATCCCTATCCCTACGTGCGGCATGTAATCACATACGCAGATTGTTCCCAGCAGGTCATGCGTGCGTGTGCATGCACTGACCATGATTAAAATGTTCCTTAAACTCAAGTGGTTGCCTGGCAATGTGACCTTTACACTTCGAAAAAAGGATGTACCATGTGCACCTTGTTTAGATATAGAAGATCAATGCTTGTGTTGCAAAGGCAGTGTACGACTGACAGTAGGCTGTTGCGTGGGTTTTGTTCATTTGCAAATTCATTAATACACACCAGATGCCTGCTTGGCCTGCTTCCTCAAGTGTTGGTGCTGCTGGTTGCCACGGATACTCCATCACTGTTGTCATTATTGTTGTTCGCCAATCACCGTTTGATGATTTGGTTTGTAAGTAAGCTTTGAATAAATTTGGTCTTGAAGCAGATACACAATCAAGATGAAAAATCACAAACTGTGATACATTAATTTTGATCACAATACTATATTTGTTGAGGTAGCAAAGCATTTCTATTTAGTATGTTTGCCACTCAAAAGTCATTGTTTGGGCAAAAGTGGATGCAAAATTGCCCTCCCAAAAATGTGATTTATACTCCAGTGCAACTTATATATATATATATATATATATATATATATATATATATATATATATATATATATATATATAAGTTGCACTGGAGTATAAATATGTTACTTCTTACTTAATTTTTAATGAGTACACTTCTTTAGCTAATTGTTATTAGTCCTTAACTTAACGTGCATGTGTTTGGAAGGTGAAAAGAAGCTAAGATATGTTAAGAAAACAGCTGTAACAATTTAGCTTTGTATTTATTATTGAGGTATTAATCTGCAGTAGTGTAGAACTACACTGAACTACAGATCAGATTGAAGTGTCATATTCCCATTCGCTTAATTTGTTACAGAGAATGCTCGATATGCTGTAGTACAGTTAGTGAAGGAAAAGTATTTTAAAATTAATATTTCATCATTATCTTTTACTATTTTTTATGCAATAAGTTCCTACTAAAAATTGGGACAATTTAAAAATATATATATTGTATATACATGATAGAAACTAACAAACATTATCTTTCCGAAACTTTCCTTCCTATCCCCTCCAACTTTAGCTTCTTAAACATTATAGCTGCTGTCCTCAGTCTCAGCGCCAAGTTTTTTTTAAAAATAGGTATTGGACTCCACAGTCCTCCTACGACCCGTTTGGTGTTGGTATTGGAGCATTGTGGGGGCTCTGACACTTTATATAACTTAGCATTTGACCAGAACTGCAAGACATTTCTCTCATCTCATCTTATTTTCTGAACCACGTTATCCTCATTAGGGTTGTGAGGGGTGCTGGAGCCAATCCCAGTTGTCTCTGGGCCAGAGGCGGGGGACACCCTGAATCGGTGGCCAGCTGATTGCAGGGCACAAGGAGACGGACAACCATGCATACTCACAACCATACCTAGGGGGAATTTAGAGTGTCCAATCAGCCTAGCATGCATGTTTTTGGAATGTGGGAGGAAACTGGAGTACCCAGAGGAAACCCATGCAGGCCCGGGGAGAACATGCAAACTCCACACAGGTGGACGTGACGTGGATTTGAATATATTCATGTCTCGGGCTGTCATGCCTTGTTGGCAACGTCTGAATATTTTATGCAACCCGAGCCTACATTTTTTTTAGCATTTATTTGCATGTTTGTTTTGTAGAACAGTACTGACTTAAGTCACATGTTGATGATGTATGGGTTACATTCATGCGGATTTGTCTTCAACCTCCACAGGTGTCGCATAGACATCCGATACTTTTTCAGGAATGAGTCCAGGTTGGCTATGAAAAAAATCTGACTCGGCCTGTCCGTACTGCATAATAATTATCTGATATTAATTACATAGTATGTGCAAATAAGGCAGCCCGACTGTTTAGCGCGTCGGCTTCCCAGTTCTGGGGTCGAGGGTTCGATCTTAGGTGGGATTAAGTGGTACAGAAAATAAATGAATGAATGTGGAAATTAATCGCATTTTAAATGTAGTTCTAGATGACTGGATTTCGCGTAATGTGAATGCGTGGGAAAACAAAGCATTTACTGATTACTGTCCTTTTTTTCAAACCGTTGCCTCAAATTGAATCCAGTCATGTTCAGCTTTAGCCATCTACCAGTCTGCCCCACCCCTTTTTGTAAGGTTTAGCCTTCTCTCTACAGTCAGTCCTTTCCACTTCTGTGCTGTCATAAGCTGCATCAGCTGTGCTCATTTTTCACCAGTAGTGTTGACACAAAAAGCAATGTGAATCTGTACTGCTAGCCCCATCCCTCCCCTCGTGAAAGCAAAGGGATCATGTCAGCCGAGAGGTACAGTGTAATCCTATCAACAGCACCCACCGCAATCAGGTGCATGTTCGGTACACGGCCGATTGGTCGCCGGTCTTTTGGTCTCCGATCTTTTGGTCGCCCGGAAGGTTATTGATAATTACCAATTAAATTGTTGCTCAAATTCCCTAAATACAAACTGCGAATTACTACGTAGTCATACTTGATGCCCTAGTAATTATTAGGCTAAAGAAAAGCTCCAAATTTCCCGGACTTTTATTGTTTTTTTGTTGGAGAACTTGTTAAGACCCTGACTGACGTACCTTCTTAAAGGGACAACTCATGTACATACAAACTCTTATACACTCACATGTCGACTCAGTGAAACTGCTCATGGCCATTGTTGGCTTTTATTGATGCGTAGACCGTGTTGTTTTACCTTGTTTTGTCGTTGGTCTTTTGGTCGTCATTTTTTTGGTCGCCGGTCTTTTGGTCGTCGGTCTTTTGGTCGCCGGTCTTTTGGTCGCCCGTTGTCGCGGTCGGGGCGACCAAAAGACCGGCGACCAAAAGACGGCGACCAAAAGACCGGCGACCAATCGACCGCACACGGCATGGTTCGCGAGCCTTAAACATCTGCAAATGTGCCATGCAAATACATGCACATTACGCTTGATTTGAGAGCATCGTCATGTGCAGACATTTTTATGATTGCCGTCATAAATCCTTCTTTAATAGTTGCATGGAGGGTTTTGTATTTGGTACACATTTAAAGCCTATTTAGTAAAAGTATGAACTTGTTACAGGTCTATTAGTCAATATACAAAAACGTCCGTGCCTCATTTTATTTCACACAACTCATGCTGTCTCCTATTTCAAGTGAAGTCACCTTATCGTCTTATAACAACTCTCGTCTTACCCAGTTAAATGTCTCATTTTACACTAATCAGCTCATGAGCCCCCCGTGTGGGATATTATCACAGGAATAAATTAGAAATCATTTGAGAGCTGTTTTTGCTCATCTCAAATAGATTTAGTTGTGCTTCACGAATATTGGATTAGCATGAGATAAACTTTAATAACAAGTGTTGATAGATACAAGCGAGGGCAAAGACTTGGATTGATGATTTAGTACTCAGGGTTCCAATCATGCTGAGCCAATAACACACTAGTGACTGCTGCTCGCTCTTTGGGAAAACAGATTTGTCATCCTCCTGTATTTGTAGCATTTGAAATGGATGATGAATACAGATTCCAGTTTCCCGCTCAGTATATCGTTTTCGTCAAGGTTTGGAATACCCTTTCACTGTTTTTCATTCCAATGGAGCTTCTCAAGTGGCACTTGTGCTTGAAATCTGACCTAACATTGAACAGTATTTAAAAAAAGTATTTAAAAAAAATCCTATATCTCATATGATGAAAGAGATTGATGGAGGATAACGAGAGCTTTTCGAGAGCTGATTTGTACCGCGGTCCAGGTCAAGACTCATCTTCTAGCTTATTATACACTGGACCAGTCAGCATTCCACTCATCATCCCTGGACAGAGGGGAGATATGTGGCGAAGAAAATGAGATGGTCGGGGTTTGGGGTGGGGGATCGGGGGGTAAACTGTGTCAGCATGTGTATGAGAAGGTGCATCCCCACATAGAACATAGCCCAGTTGATGAGTGATGGACTGAAGCTTAATGACAAGCACACTCATTGGGGCCACTTAAATATTTATGGAGGAATGCTCTGAGCAAGGACTGAAATGTAAGCGTAGAATAAAATTAGAAATGCTCAGTGTGCCTGTGTGGGAGCGTGCTCATGTGTCTCGTGCGTGTGGGACTAATATTGTACCTTCATTTGCTTGCTCCCAACACCAGTGTATAATCAGGGAGTGCAGTGTGCCTGTAGGGTCCAAAAAGACTTATGAACAGCTGGTGCTTTATGTGCAGAAGCAAGCTGTTCTCAGAATTCCAAGTGAATACAAATATATACAGGTTTCTATTTACATACCTGTCAATCTCTGCCGATAACTGCCCTTATAAATGATTATGATTCCCCTTACAAACCCCCCAAAAACCTTACAAACACCGTACGACTCGTACATTTTGACCTACTGTATCTTCATGTTCAGATATACAGTTGTCAGACCAATTTCTCATCAGATCAATAGCTCTTGACATAATTCAAAGAGTGTCCTTAATGCTATGATTAACTTAGATCTGAAATAAAAAAAAATAGAGAACTAAATTGTCGACTATTTAAAAAAAATATTGTCACTTACTCAACTCAGCCAATGATACACCTAACCACGTCACCATCTCCGAACTCAAGTGCTCATGTTTTCTCACCTTCTCTTTCACTCTCTTCTTCTGTGCCTTCAATTTTTCTCTGCCTGTCACCTCCCACCCGCAGACATCCTGTCTAGGAACAGTCTGTGTCGTTTCCGGGACTTGCTAAGCACTCTACCTAAAGGGAACTATTCCAATCCTGTATGACTATCACCACCATGCTGTTTACACTCAGTGTATTCAGTTCTGCACTTTATTCAGTTGCACATTTCACACATTTCAGAAATAGACCTTCGCAAGTCCTTGCGCTCGTATTTGTGGCAGCATGTCTATGGTCTACACGTGATATAACTTTAATACTGAGTAGCAATTCAATAGTAAAATGTTGATAGTCGGGGTGGAACTGCATTTGAGAAAAAAATAGATGCTTATGCAATAAATTACCATAATTTCCAAACTATAAGGTGTATCTAAACCAAGGGTGTCAGACTCAGGTTGGTTCGCGGGCCGCGTTAACGTCAACTCCATTTTATGTGGGCCGGACCATTTTAGATATAATATTTAGATTTTTTTTCATAAATGGATTAAAAGAACTGGATTAAAAGCCCTGAATATTCAGTTTTTTATAAATCTAAAACAATGTTTATTTTAGCTTTTTTAAATATATTTTTAGATTTTACAAAATGATTTTTGAAATAAAAACACAGAAAAAAATTATTAAAAAAATTACCATTATTGATTTAAAAGGGGGAAAATCAGGAAATTTAATATACATCTATACTCATCATTTTAATTTGATCCTAAAACAGAAAGTTGGCACTCATGATTTACTTTCCCGGGCCACACAAAATGATGCGGCGGGCCAGATTTGGCCCCCGGGCCGCCACTTTGACACGTGATCTAAACTAAAAGATTTTCTGAAACACTACGTATATCTTTCCCCTGCCAGTGTTTCCCAGCTTTGCTACATGCTTTACAGCAACAATAAAAATCACTGCATGTTAAATAGGCCGGTGACTCAAAAGGTGCTAAATTCCCAGTGAATTTTTATTTTTAAATTGTCATCTGCAGTCACTGAGTGACCAGGTTGTCAAGAGACTGTGCAGGCTGCATGTAAATGCAACCACAGCATGTCCTGTCTCTGTGTCATACACTAACTTTTTGGGGGGGTGGAGGAAACCATGCGGTTGGCATGTAGCTTCTCAAGTTTTTTTAACAAAGAGCTTCTCACAGACAGGACATCCCTCAGTGCAACATGTCTGGAATAGAGTTAAGGTCACTCTGACCAAAAGATTGACACACTGCCTGATTACGTTCCCTTTTGGGGGAATTTAAAGGATATATGTGCTTTATTTTTTTATATTTGCCTATTGGTGAAGCGCTGTTAAGATACTCATGTTGCAATACCTTTAACTGCTATTACTAAACTTGTCTTATTGCCAAAAAATAATACTCTTCCTCCATTTTGGCATAAGCATAGTAGAACACAAGCTAGGTTTATGTGATGGTTTTAGCCTAAGGATTTGTGATCACTTTTTAGTGTTGGCAGTTGGATAGATTTCCATTTTTTCCCCTTCCGTTAATGCCCATGCTAGAACATTTAGGAATTTATTACATGTTCAGCACATGCTTACTGGATTATGGTTGGAGCATTTACTCCATTTTGAAAAAAAAAATCTGGTTCTGGATTTGAGATTTAAACACAAGGGGTTATGTTAGAATCCCGAAAAGCGATATATAGGGCAAAGATGGATTGCAAAAATGTGTATAACAAACTGAAGGGCAGGCTATTTTGCAAAAATACAATGTACTCAGCATACATCTTTTATAGATAACAGCGTAAATTTAATGTTTTTAGATTATGGCGTTCCGGCTCTATGTAGTCAGGCTCACTTCTACGCACAGATCAGGCTCTGGTACCATTCTTCTCAAGGCGGGTTGGACACTCTTCCACTCCACCAAGGCTGCCCTATGTCACCAATTCTGTTCATAACTTTTATGGACAGAATATCTAGACGTAGCCGTAGCGTTGAGGGGGAGCAGTTTGGTGGCCTCAGTCTTGCATCCCTGCTTTTTGCAGATGATGTGGTTCTGTTGGCTTCTTCAGGCCGCGATCTCCAACTCTCACTGGAACGATTCGCAACAGAGTATAAAGCGGTCGGAATGAGAATCAGTTTTAAAAAGGTGAAGGTCTCTATTTTCCGGACGATCTACCTTCCTGCCCTCATCTATGGTCACAAGCTGTGGATCGTGACGGAAAGAACAAGATCCCAGATAGAAGTGGCTGAAATGAGTTTCATCCACTGGGTGTCCAGACTCTCCCTTGTAGAGATAAGGTTAGAAGCTCGGTCATCCGGGAAGGGCTCGGAGTAGAGCCACTGCTCCTTCGGATCGAGAGAAGCCAGATGAGTTGGCTCGGGCATCTGATTAGGATGCCTCCTGGACGCCTCCCTGGTGAGGTGTACCGGGCATATCCGACCGGGAGGAGGGCACGGGGTCGACCTAGGACTATGTCTCATGGCTGGCTCGAGAACAGCTTGGGATCCTTCCGAAAGAGCTATATATAATTGCTGGGAAGAGGAAAATCTGGGCTTCCTTGCTGAAGCTTCTACCCCTGCGAGCTGACCTCGGATAAGCAGGGGAAGATGAAGATCAACCTGGCACCTTATTCCACTGAACTCACTGGGGATTTGAGAGTGAAATTGTTGTTCTACATGTGCCCAGGTCAAAGGGAGTGATGCACTCACTTTTGTGATTTGAAAAAGTTTTTGATTACTGGTTATTTTACGACAATCCAATTTCTTTTCCTTATAGGACGGCCCACGCCAGGACTAAGAGCGAGGCTGCAGACCAGGCAGCCATATCTGCAGTGCAAGATGCCGAGATCGCCAGAGCGGTTGCACGGGAGCTTGCTCCTAATTTCTACCAACCAGGTGACTGTTAACAGCATCATTTGGGTTTATTTTCTTGTCCTTTTCTGCTTACTTTAAATTTGAGTACATACATATACTCTCCCAGCCATTTTGTCCAGAAATAAGCTGAAAATGTTCAAACTTTATTATAGTAAAGGGGTCATTGAGGTAATCGGCAGAAGAATGAATACAAGTAGGAACACGCTCCTTGTGATTAACACTTTCCAAAAAATGTTCTTCATTTATATTTAGAGTGATTTTTTTTTAGATGGGTGCATGTAGAGGGCATAAAAGTGTCAGCTGCTAAGCTAAAGTACTGAAATGGCAAACAAAAAGTATTGAGGAGGGTTTCAGATGTTACACAATGTAGGCTCTGTGTTTGAGCCAAAGACAAAGCTGTATTGGGAGCTTTGTGTATGCTTTCTAAGGCCTGTTCTTAAAAGCTAGTGGACTAGTTACTTCAGCCTAAGTGATAAAACTGAGCTGAGAACCAATACAAATACTATATGTTGAATTTTTTAATATGTATTTATCCGCACTGCATATAGATATTAAGGCAATCATTTAGTTACTATCTTTATGTCATGTCTGTGATTAAACTGGTCACCAGTCAGCTGTTGAACACAGACAGAGAGACAACCATTTGCATTCACAACCATACCGCCACCGAGCAGGAATCGATCGCTCACACAAGTCAGGCGAGTGAATCACTAAACCATCAGGTGGCTACCAATAAGATTATAATGTGAATGTTTACCAGAAGTGACCAGTGTTTCTATTTTAAGATATCTATGCCCTGTTGTATGGAGAAGTAAAAAGCAGACCCATTCATTATACAGTGTCTGTATAGTAGTTGTGTTGTCTGATGTGTACAGCAAGGCGTGTCTCCCTCACTCCCACTGAGAAGTATATTTAGGCCTTTGAGCTGCATGACCTTGGGCCTTTGCCAGAAGGCACCACAAAATAGTGAGTGACCAACACATAAACAATGGTACTCATTCGAGCGTGTTCCCTTCACTAAGCCATAGAGATGCTCTACTTTGGCCACAAACACTGTGAAGACATTAGCTGTGTTGTGGAAACTGGTGGTCATGCCACGACCGCAGAAAGTGAACCACACAAGTCCGAGCAGAGGGTGCCCTTGCCTTTTAAGTAACATAAATGACGGCGCTGACAATGTCATGACCCTAATTTGCAGGGAATGGCAACATCCAAATTGAACCAGAATGCTGTTCTTTTTTGCTCTTGGATCAATTTGTCCTTTGGCTGCATGTTTGAGTGCAAACAGATACCCCTATGTTATGGTTAAATGAAAACCACCTCTAAGATAACTGTGGCCAAGCAAGTAGAAGCCAGTAAATGTTCACTGTTTGTTTTCAGCCTTTTATTGTCACCACTATCTCAGGACAAGCTTTTTTTAATGGACAATTGTCACATTAAAAGAAGGAAACCCACACTAATAGTTTGAACGTGAATAACCTTGTCCGCTTGTATCCATTTTTAAACTAAAATGACTCCAAAAGGCTTAAAAATCCTCATTTGTATTCGCTCTAAACGATATACCTCTTACATTCAGGTAATTACATGCTATTGTTAAAATTCATGCATTAATTACACTTTGTGCTCATTAAAAGACTCTGACATTTATATTAATGAAAAATTAAGAGCTGTAGTTAATGCTTTTATGATGCATGGGCCTTTCACTAAATTTCCTTTTTTTTTTTTGTTTAAGGATAATACACAACAGAAGTGTTGTATTGGGCAAATTAAAGTCATGAAAGGTGTGTCACGTGTTTGAATACTACCACAATCTTCCATTTAATCTTTTATGTAGGTAATGGCTACCTTGTTGTGGAAATACTCTCACTTGTCCCGATCCATCAGCTTTTAATGATAAATCCTCTTGGGTAGCAACCAGGGCTCTAAACCCCTTGTTGTTTGTAATTGACATTTCAGACTCATAGCAGATTATCACCCACATTGGGACTATGCACATCAAAAGGGAAAACGGGGTCACGGGGAACCGAACCCTAACCTTTATGATTGGTTCACACGCAGCACCCTGGAGGGAAGCAATGAGGGTCGGGGTGGGCGTGGCCCCTTCTGGTGACGTTAATTGGGCTATATTTGTTGCCAAAGTGTGCTCACCGCCGTCTGATGGATACATAGCTGGCATCCTTGTGCGCTCTAGAGGGGTGTAAAACGCCCCCACCCCACTGTGGCTGACGCGGCGCAGCTGTCCCTTCCTTCAGCCAGTCACCACCTTGTTTGACCTCGTCAAGGTACACTCAAGACCTGTCAGGTGGAAAGATGAAAGCTGGTAGTGGATATACTATAAGATGCTGGGTTTTTTTCGGTCTTAGTAGCAGGTGTCATAGTCCAATTGGATTCAAGTTGACTTTAAAGAATGGCACGTTGAAACTGAAATATTGTTACATATTCAGGGGAAGGAAAATTCGGATGATCATAGCTCACTTCGGGTCGGTATTGCCAAGTGAGACATTGGAGACATTGGTTCGTCTTCATAACGGATGCATCTCGATATAATTAGAATATCATGGTTCCATTTTTTTCTAAAGTAAAATACTTCAAACCTTACTTTCTTGCAATTTAGAGGGTTATGGCTAACCGATTATGAAAGTTCATAATTAAGTGTTTTGAATCATTTTAATTTTGAGGAAAACAAGTGCAATGATAGGCTTCTAGGTGTCACACCCTAATCAGGTAAATAACTCAAAACATCAAAAATGTCCTCAGCCCTTTATTTGTCACTCATTTATAGTCAGGCAGCTAAACAAACATGGGGATGACGATGTCCAGTTGCCTTTGCTAAAGAAGGTGTTTGTTCATAAAAGGCCGTAGCCAAGCATATTGACGGAACGAGCATAAAAAGTGCAACTGCAACACGCATAACCACAGATTTGTGAGGATTGCACATTTTCAAAAGCATGATTTTCCACACATGATGCTGCACATTTACATTCTTAATTGAAAACAAACTAAAAATCAATTATAGTATTATTTATATGAAATGGCGCATCAGTCAGAACGATTGTAGTTACTGTCGTATAGTCAGTCTATCATTATACTCATTATGTAATTATTTTAATGTAATTGACTTTGTTTCATTCACATGGTTAAACAAAAATATTGTTTCACTGTGATAATGTTTATCCACAATTTTCAACTCACAGTTGAGCTTACAGAAGTAGTTAGATAAGAGGCCACTGCTCTCTCAGTGTGAGTTCTTGGCCACTAGATAACGTCTTTTAAAATAGAATTGGAACGTGTTCAAGGTTTGGTTTTATCCCAAGCCATCAGCGAAGACTTGTGATTTTATTTTTCATATTTTATTGGCGGTACTGTTTTTTTTTTTAGATCCGCAATCTATGGAGGATAAAATAGCAGTACGGGAACTAAACCTGCATGGAATTAGACAACGACACCATTTTTCACTCTCCATTCTTTATCATATTTACATGTGATTAGCATTGGCATATACTCCACCATATACTGTACATTATATGTTTTGATTATGTGAGATACTTAGTTACCTCCATCATTTTTTACAGGGCCTGACTACGTGAAACAGCAGTTTAAAGAGCCTGTAGAAATTAAAGAGGTCCCTGTTGTAAAGAAAGACGAGTCGCCAAGTGATTCTCCCCATTTTTACCGCAAAGGCACAACCCCTCCCCATTCTCCATTGAATAGCCCTGTGGGCTCTCCTCCTCACTCACCTCACTCCAGTAAGAAAAAAGGCCACCATCTTGCCAATCACAACAGCCGCAAAACCAGCAAAGAGGAGCAGCCTTCCCGTAAAACAAGCAAGGAGGAGAAAACCACTCATAAAACCAGCAAAGATGAACGTTCGAGCAGGAAGACAAACAAAGAGGAAAGGATGCCCGTCCTCGATGGCCCCAAAGCTACTCCTATGCACATCGAGGCTCCCCATAAACCTGCTAAACCTCAACAGCCGAGCCCTCCGCCTGATGTCCTCACACCTTCTCTCGCGGCCCCAGTCAACGGCCAGCTTCACACAGAGTACCACAGTTACTACGTCAAGGCACCTGTAAAGGGCCCTCCACCGCCTGACCCAGAGGAAGACCCTGAGGAAGAACCTAGTGCCCTGGCCTTGGCACGCCTACCACCACAGTCCAGGTCAGCTAACACCCCGACCCCGAAACCAGCCTCCATACGGGAAAGCAAGAGCGACACAAAACTCAGGAAGCAAGATTCTCTAAAGCCAAAGAGCCTCGCAGATACAAAGAAAGCAAGTATGGAGGTTGCAGAAACCAATGAGACGGTGAGTGTTCCCGTTTGTAGCGGTAGGATACATACCATCGAACTCAGATAATACATATTGG
>NC_135403.1:7008715-7131215 GCF_051989625.1 Stigmatopora argus
TCGTGGGTTCGAGCCCCACATTGGGCGTGTCCTTCACTTTAACCTGCATCTGCATGGTCATAGTACCCATGATTAACTTTTTTGAGGAGAATTTCACAGAATTTTCTTAGATTTTTTTTTTCTACCAAGGAAACACCGTATCAGGCCCGGTTAGCTCAGTCGGTAGAGCATGAGACTCTTAATCTCAGGGTCGTGGGTTCGAGCCCCACATTGGCCGTGTCCTTCACTTTAACCTGCACCTGCATCTGCATGGTCATGGTACCCATGATTAACTTTTTTGAGGAGAATTTCACAGAATTTTCTTAGATTTTTTTTTCTACCAACGAAACAACGTATCAGGCCCAGTTAGCTCAGTTGGTAGAGCATGAGACTCTTAATCTCAGGGTCGTGGGTTCGAGCCCCACATTGGGCGTGTCCTTCACTTTAACCTGCATCTGCATGGTCATGGTACCCATGATTAACTCTTTTGAGGAGAAATTCACTGAATTTTCTGTCCCCCCAAAAAATTATACCACGAAACCACTGTGACAGGCCCGGTTAGCTCAGTCGGTAGAGCATGAGACTCTTAATCTCAGGGTCGTGGGTTCGAGCCCCACATTGGGCGTGTCCTTCACTTTAACCTGCATCTGCATGGTCATGGTACCCATGATTAACTTTTTTGAGGAGAAATTCACTGAATTTTCTCTCTTCCAAAAAAATTCTACCATGAAACTACTGTGACAGGCCCGGTTAGCTCAGTCGGTAGAGCATGAGACTCTTAATCTCAGGGTCGTGGGTTCGAGCCCCACATTGGGCGTGTCCTTCACTTTAACCTGCACCTGCATCTGCATGGTCATGGTACCCATGATTAACTCTTTTGAGTAGAAATTCACTGAATTTTCTTAGAATTTTTTTTCTACCAAGAAAATGCTGTATCAGGCCCGGTTAGCTCAGTCGGTAGAGCATGAGACTCTTAATCTCAGGGTCGTGGGTTCGAGCCCCACATTGGGGGTGTCCTTCACTTTAACCTGCATCTGCATGGTCATGGTACCCATGATTAACTCTTTTGAGGAGAAATTCACTGAATTTTCTGTCCCCCCAAAAAATTATACCACGAAACCACTGTGACAGGCCCGGTTAGCTCAGTCGGTAGAGCATGAGACTCTTAATCTCAGGGTCGTGGGTTCGAGCCCCACATTGGGCGTGTCCTTCACTTTAACCTGCATCTGCATGGTCATAGTACCCATGATTAACTTTTTTGAGGAGAATTTCACAGAATTTTCTTAGATTTTTTTTTCTACCAAGGAAACACCGTATCAGGCCCGGTTAGCTCAGTCGGTAGAGCATGAGACTCTTAATCTCAGGGTCGTGGGTTCGAGCCCCACATTGGCCGTGTCCTTCACTTTAACCTGCATCTGCATGGTCATAGTACCCATGATTAACTTTTTTGAGGAGAATTTCACAGAATTTTCTTGGATTTTTTTTTCTACCAAGAAAATGCTGTAACAGGCCCGGTTAGCTCAGTCGGTAGAGCATGAGACTCTTAATCTCAGGGTCGTGGGTTCGAGCCCCACATTGGGCGTGTCCTTCACTTTAACCTGCATCTGCATGGTCATGGTACCCATGATTAACTTCTTTGAGGAGAAATTCACTGAATTTTCTCTCTTCCAAAAAAATTCTACCATGAAACTACTGTGACAGGCCCGGTTAGCTCAGTTGGTAGAGCATGAGACTCTTAATCTCAGGATCGTGGGTTCGAGCCCCACATTGGGCGTGTCCTTCACTTTAACCTGCATCTGCATGGTCATGGTACCCATGATTAACTCTTTTGAGGAGAAATTCACTGAATTTTCTTAGAATTTTTTTTCTACCAAGAAAATGCTGTAACAGGCCCGGTTAGCTCAGTCGGTAGAGCATGAGACTCTTAATCTCAGGGTCGTGGGTTCGAGCCCCACATTGGGCGTGTCCTTCACTTTAACCTGCATCTGCATGGTCATGGTACCCATGATTAACTCTTTTGAGGAGAAATTCACTGAATTTTCTGTCCCCCCAAAAAATTATACCACGAAACCACTGTGACAGGCCCGGTTAGCTCAGTCGGTAGAGCATGAGACTCTTAATCTCAGGGTCGTGGGTTCGAGCCCCACATTGGGCGTGTCCTTCACTTTAACCTGCATCTGCATGGTCATGGTACCCATGATTTACTTTTTTGAGGAGACATTCACTGAATTTTCTCTCTTCCAAAAAAATTCTACCATGAAACGACTGTGACAGGCCCGGTTAGCTCAGTCGGTAGAGCATGAGACTCTTAATCTCAGGGTCGTGGGTTCGAGTCCCACATTGGGCGTGTCCTTCACTTTAACCTGCATCTGCATGGTCATAGTACCCATGATTAACTTTTTTGAGGAGAATTTCACAGAATTTTCTTAGAATTTTTTTTCTACCAAGGAAAGACAATATCAGGCCCGGTTAGCTCAGTCGGTAGAGCATGAGACTCTTAATCTCAGGGTCGTGGGTTCGAGCCCCACATTGGGCGTGTCCTTCACTTTAACCTGCACCTGCATCTGCATGGTCATGGTACCCATCATTAACTCTTTTGAGGAGAAATTCACTGAATTTTCTCTCCCCCCCAAAAATTCTACCACGAAACCACTGTGACAGGCCCGGTTAGCTCAGTCGGTAGAGCATGAGACTCTTAATCTCAGGGTCGTGGGTTCGAGCCCCACATTGGGCGTGTCCTTCACTTTAACCTGCATCTGCATGGTCATGGTACCCATGATTAACTCTTTTGAGGAGAAATTCACTGAATTTTCTCTCCCCTCAAAAAATTCTACCACGAAACAACTGTGACAGGCCCGGTTAGCTCAGTCGGTAGAGCATGAGACTCTTAATCTCTCGTGGGTTCGAGCCCCGCATTGGGCGTTTCCTTCACTTCAACCTGCATCTGCATGGTCATGGTACCCATGATTAACTCTTTTGAGGAGAAATTCACTGAATTTTCTCTCCCCCCAAAAAATTTACCACGAAACCACTGTGACAGGCCTGGTTAGCTCAGTCGGTAGAGCATGAGACTCTTAATCTCAGGGTCGTGGGTTCGAGCCCCACATTGGGTGTGTCCTTCACTTTAACCTGCATCTGCATGGTCATGGTACCCATGATTAACTTTTTTGAGGAGAAATTCACTGAATTTTCTCTCTTCCAAAAAAATTCTACCATGAAACCACTGTGACAGGCCCGGTTAGCTCAGACTCTTAATCTCAGGGTCGTGGGTTCGAGCCCCACATTGGGCGTGTCCTTCACTTTAACCTGCATCTGCATGGTCATAGTACCCATGATTAACTTTTTTGAGGAGAATTTCACAGAATTTTCTTAGAATTTTTTTTCTACCAAGGAAAGATCGTATCAGGCCCCGTTAGCTCAGTCGGTAGAGCATGAGACTCTTAATCTCAGGGTCGTGTGCTCGAGCCCCACATTGGGCGTCTCCTTCACTTTAACCTGCATCTGCATGGTCATGGTACCCATGATTAACTGTTTTGAGGAGAAAATCACTGAATTTTCTCTCGACCGTACGTTTGGTCGACCGGACGTTTGGTCGACCGGACATTTGGTCGAACAGACGTTTGGTAGAACAAAATACATTAAAATAAAATAGAGCCCATCGGGGATGTTTCCTTTTCCAAAATGGTTGCCTTAAGATTCCTCATACAAAACATTTAAACCCTCATATGCAAGTCTTCGTGTCCACACCAATTTTTTCCATACCAACAAAATCACGCACACATAAATCTTTTTTCCCATTATGTTTAAAGAACACCATTACGATGGGCTTTGTGCCATCATTCATGATGTGTGTGTGTGTATGTGTGTATGTGTGTGTATGTGTGTGTGTGTGTGTGTCAGTGTTGTCAGTTACCTGTCAGTCCCAGGTCCAGATAAGGATAATAATGCCCCCTCCCCCACGGTCTGGTTGTTATCCCAATCTCTATTTATTCATCTTTCAATCTTTCTATTTTTTTAAACTAATCCATCCTCTGTCTCTGCACAAAGAAGGTGGTTGCAATATATTGCACGTGAAGGTTATACAAAGACTAGTTTTAGTATTGTAAATTATTTGTTGTCATTTACTTCAGGCTGTGTTTACATAGGATTTTTTTTAATTTTTCAAATGCACCATCTTATTGAGAACATCTAAACAAAGGCATCTCAGACTTTTTTTGCATTCATACATTAATATCGTGTTTTTCTTCTACTGAAAATTGTGATATTTTCTGGATTTTTTTATACAGTAATACCTTGAAATACAAGCTTAATGTGTTCCAAGAGAGAGCTTGTATGTCAATTTACTCGTATCTTAAATCAATTTTTCCCATAAAAATAACTAAATACAAATTAATGACCTAAATCACAACATTTTCAAAAATTAACATTGTGAGCAATAAATAAATTAGATGACATTATCACCCTGGAATGCTCACCAGTTAATGGCACATTTTTATTTACCTAATGTTAATGTTATTATGCTGTATTTATTATTTAGTTCCTTTCATTGACTGGCCACGAGGTCACAGAATTAATTGATTGTTGAAGTTGGCCTCTTTGGGTGTTGAAACATCCCCTAATAGAAAATTAATGTAAATAGATACACTTACATACTTTAAACTAAACATCTGATTTAGAGATCCTTTTAACTTTCAACATTTTCCCTGCAAACACTCTGCTCTGAGGGCTGCAGCCCTCTAAGGAATGAGTCATAATGCAGCTACTTAGTGACTAAACGTCATCACTAAACCTTCATGTAATGCACAAAACCATTACTTGAACTCTTCAAAACCCAAACACTACCTAATTGACCGCAAATGGAACATTTTCAAACTATCAGCCTTTAACCTCAAAACAAAAAGTTACATTTCAAATATAATGAATTTATAAATGTGTTCCCTATTTATATGATCGAATAGTTTTTATCAGGAGATAAATATTACATTGCTTAAAGTTCTGTTGTGAATGGTGCGGCGTCGGAGGTAATTGGACCCAAATGCAGGGAAGCAGTCAAGGACTTGGAATAGAGTGCTCTAACAAAACGTTAATAACGGAGGCAGGAGGGCATTCAAGAAAAAAATAAGGACTTAGCAATAAATAACTAAATCAAACCTCACATGGAAGACATGGGGGAACATGGAACATGAAACATGGAGCATGGCATGGCAATGTGGCATGAAGCAAACAAGGCAGACGATCTAACAATGACTCACAAATACACAGGGTTTAAATAGACACATTCAGGCTGATTACCAAATCAGCAGCTGGTTACAAAAGGAAGGGAAGCCCGGAGTGACACAAGAGGCAAAAAGCATACATACACCTCCACCCAAAACCTTAACAAGATGCAATTTTCTAAAATTTCTATAATTGCAGTATAACAGCAAGATGTTTTTGCCCTTTAATAAGCCATTGCTAGAAATGGAGGTGTGTTGCTGTCTACCAATCATTTTGTTTAATTAGCATTTGCATAACATAATTAAAGTAACTAAAATGAATAGAAAAATATCTGTAAATGTTCACTCGATGCTTATCCACACACGTATATCTTCTTTTACCATAACTTCATTCACTATTGGTTCACAACTTTGCAGCCATTTACCTAATATAATACAGTCAACATATGAAAAAAGTGCAGTTTTGATTGATGCTATTAGAAAGAGTATAATTAACAATATATTTTTAAACTGCTGTCGATAATTTACGGAGATGGGGAGGCTAACGGGGGGACTAACGGACATGTAAGGCGTTTTGGCAAAAGGCTAACCACATCGGTCGCCAGTCAGTCACATTCATCCACTTTCACATTCACTTGTGACAGTCTACAGTGGGAAAAGAATTCACACTGAAAGGAGATGGATATACAGTACCATTAGAACATCACTGATACCATTATATGAATAGGATATGAATAGATGGATGTTTTGTGTGATCTACATAGGTACTATATACATCGGAAAATATATGGATTGATTCTTCATGCCTCAGCATGTTCTGTTTGCTTTGCATCCCTGCAGTCAAAATTGCTGGATACACAGGACAAACAGCCCACTCGCTTGATGCATTCAAATGGCTTTGGTAAATAGAATGAATAATAGATGGCAAGCGTATGTGTGCATGTGTGTGTGTATTCGTGTGTGTTGTTTTTTTTTCTTTTGAATGACAATAAGAGGAAACCAGAAATGAGGCATACTAAAATCAAAGCTTTCTATTGAATTATGAATTATAATATGAAATAAATATCAAAAACTGTCCATGTTTCAATGTAGAGAAAATACAAGCAATTATTTCAGCACAAAAACATTTACAAAATGATTTTTACATTTATATTTATAGTACATGAAAGTGCATGGGTGAGCAGTGATGATGATATTGTAATTAGCTTGCCAATGTGGCCACCAGTTTGTCGAATAGGTCAAAGACATCAATCATGGAAAAGCTTCATAATGGAGCTTGGTGGGAGACTGGTTGGGATGGTTTTCTTCGTGTGGGAGTCGGGGAGCCAGAATGAGGCAATACTGTGCTTGTTGTGGCACTTAGTGTAATTACAACAGGGCTATAAAAAAAAGTCTGCGAGCGTTATTGTCTTGGCATTCATCACATCGCCTTCTAATTTGAACATATCTTGTTGCATGGTTTACTTTTAAGTTATTCATTCATTCATCTTCCATACCGCCCATCCTCGAAAGGGTCGCAGGGGTTGATGGAGCCTAACCCAGCTGTCTTCGGGCGAAAAGTAGACTACACCCTAGACTGGTCGCTAGTCAGTCGTAGGGCACACAGAGAGACAGGCAACCACTCACTCTCACAATCACACTGCCACTGAGTAGGAATCAAAACCAGACTGCTCGCACCAAAGTCAGGCGGAAGAACCACTGCTCATTTACGTTACTTTTACCGAAATATCTAAAAAGGTTGACATTCTCTTGGCGATGTTTCATATATATGTTGATTTCTCCACACGTAACTGTAACTATAAACCACACCAGCATGAACAACAAAATTATCAGTACATCACTCTTTTTTTCCTCATATAGTTGAATAATTAATTACTTTAATATGAGAAAATCATTCAAATTCATCAATTGTTAATAAAACAACGGCTTACTGTAAATTTGATCCATGAGTTGAATGTTTGTCATTCCCTGAAAAATGGCACCAGTTATTACTTACTGATTATAACTATTATCTTTTTTAGTTACTGATTTTGAATTGACTTCCAACGTTCACTTTTTCTTTTGATTTCTTCCCCTGCTTTTTGGATTTCCCCTTTTTTAAGTTTACCGAGTAAAGCCACTCGTGAAAATATCTAACAAATTCTGCATATTTCCCCGAACACTTGGAAAGCATGGAATATTTGTCATTCACTTTTTCCTGTGATAATTCTAATAATAAAAGCCACTAATCCAAGCATGTACTTGTAATTATCCGGTGGAGAAGTTTATCTCTGAGAGAATAGAGAGGACTTAAATTATTCTGCAGCGTCAAGGATTTTTAGTTGGCGGACACGGGCACACACTAACACACACTAAGGAGCTGAGCAAACAGAAAAGAAAATCGTGTAAGCAGTGTGGCAGATTAATTTATTGGGTGCAGCATGCATGTGTACGTTCAGAAGAGCAAGCGAGAAAGGGGAATGTAATCGAAGGACAGTCAATTCTAACTCAGTAGACACATGTCCACTGTCTCAAAAAACACAGTTTAACCTACAGTAAAGCAACAAAAATCATATAAATAACGTGGTTGTCATAAAAAAATGTCTTATTTCTGACTGTGAAGGTGTGGCTCATCTGTTGCCTTGTCATGATCACACCATCATCGTTAGTAATCACAGTGTTACCGATTCCTCCTCCACACATCATGGTCCTCAATCTTGCGCACCTTAAAGAGTCTGACAAGTGACTTTCTAGGCGTTGAGTTGCTGGATCTGATTAGTTTAAAGCACAACAGAGGGAATGATGTCTTCAAAGTGTCAGTATGAAAAAGAATCCCACTCTTGATGAATGAGAGATCATAGAGACAATTTTATCCCCGCACCACTGCCCCTTAAACCCATCCTCATTGTCGACGGCAGCTATCTGGATGAAAGTTGGGGCAAAGGGTTTTACTCTGTTGGCTTTTTGATGGGGTGGGAATGGAATTAGGGTTTAGAATAATAAAGAAAAGGTGGTGGACTTCACGAAAAGTTATTGTGTGATAACACCTAGAGGCATTTTTATATACACCATATTTTTCGGTACACGGTCGATTGGTCGCCGGTCTTTTGGTCGCCCGGAAGGTTATTGATAATTACCATTTAGATTGTTGCTCAAATTCCCTAAATACAAACTGCTAATTATTATTTAGTCATACTTAATGCCTTAGTAGTTATTAGGCTAAAGAAAAGCTCCAAATTTCCCGGACTTTTATTGCTTTTTGTTGGAGAACTTGTTAAGACCCTGACGGACGTACCGGTGTATATATACCGTGTGCGGTCGATTGGTCGTCGGTCTTTTGGTCGCCGGTCTTTTAGTCGCCAGTCTTTTGGTCGCCCGTTGTCGCGGTCCGGGCAACCAAAAGACCGCCACCAAAAGACCGGTGACCAAAAGATGGCGACCAATCGACCGCACACGGTATTTTTCGGACTAAAAGTTGCACCAATCAATGAATACACAATGAAGCTATATATATATAGATAGCAATATTCATTCATTCATTTTCTGAAATGCTTTATCCTCATTAGGGTCACGGGGTGCTGCAGCCTATCCCAGTTGACTCCAAACCAGAGGCGGGAAGACATCCTGAATCGGTGGCCAGCCGATCGAAGAGCACAGTGAAATAGAACCCATACTGCCTCCACCAAATTCAGATCGAGGGTTTGATCCCAGGTCAGTCCTTCCTGTGTGGAGTTTGCATGTTCTCCCCGAGCTAGCATGTATTTTCTCTGGGTACTCCCATTTCCTGGAACTTCCCAAAACATGCAGGGTAGGCTGGTTGAACACTCTAAATTGCCCACAGGAATGCATGTGAGCGTGAATGTTTGTCCGTCTCGTTGTGCCAATTCAGGGTGCCTGGAGTCACCTGCGAAAGGCTCCAGCGACCCTTGTGAGGATAAGCACAGCATAAAATGCATGAATGAATGAATAATATATTTTTCAGTTAACCCAGGTGCAGGAAAAGGGTAAAATAACACTGAGAGTATCACACACACACACATGTATATATATAGTTCTCAGTCTTTACATATTTTGGCCATTATCTTCATATACATTATACACTTAAAAACACATCCATCATTTCACTTTACACAGACTTACAAGACTAAGGTCATGAATCAATCCCCAATCCCAGTATTCCAGCATTTGGACTTGTTCCAGGCTGCGCCCTTAAGATAAACAAAGTAAAGCTTCTGTGTGCTGTTGATGTTTACAATCGGGTTTGTCTCTGCCCTTGTTGTGCAGTACAAGTCAAAGCATCAGTAAAAGACAACATCAGACTTAAATCATTTAAAGACCGTGGCAGGCATTCGCCCTCCCCTTGAAACGTTTCCTTCCCTTTAGTCCACACAATGCATTATCAGGTGACAGAAGCGTCCCGGGCCGTGCTATGCTGTCCGTGATGGATGTTCCTTCACACTCCATAGAGGCTTTGGCGATTGGCTTGTGCTGATAAAGCTCCAAATGGCTTCAGTAGTACTTTTGTTGCAGCACAATACCCCAAAGACACAACCAGGCAGAAACTTCTGAAACACCCCGGTCGTGGTGGGATTTAAATTTTCATATTAATCCAACATCCAATTTCGCGAATTGGGCTGGGGCATATTGTGGAATTAATATTGGAACATGTGCACAGTGATATCATAATTTATTGATGCCTGTAATTGCAAGTTCTTCAACTTCAAGGCCTTTTTTCAGTTGTGAGCACAAAATTGATATAAAGGGAAAACTTTAATTATGCGATGCAGATTAGCTGGCAAAAATTGAGTCAACTGGCTTTTGTCTCTTTATATGTGCAGGAAACCAGAGTACCCGGAGAAACCCAATGCAGACGAAGGGATAACAAAACTCCACTCAGGAAGGTCGGAAAACACTTGGGATTGGACCCTCGATCCCAGAACTGTGAGGCGGACATGCTAATCTCTCCTACTCGCAGTGCCCAAGTGTCATTTATAATGAAAAATCAAAGGAAACAACAGCCTGGTGAACAAGGTATTTTAGTTTTGTATTTGTTATTTGATATTAATTGATCTTTATCGCAGAATATTCTCACTGGTTATACTGTACATATGAATATACAGTTTACCGCGACCTTTGTGAGGATAAGCAGTATGAGAAATAAATGAATGAATGAATACATACGTAAATTGATGGGGTGGTAAAGAAAAAGTACAGAAATTGAGGTTGTGGGTGTTACCATATAAGACTATAAGTTGTCTTTTCTTTATATCTATATATATATAAATGTATGTATGTGTATATATATGTGTGTATGTGTATATATGTATGTATGTGTATGTATGTATATGTATATATATATATATATATATATATATATATATATATATATGTATATGTGTATATATATGTATATACATGTATATATATATGTGTATATATATGTATATGTATATATATATATACACATACATACATACACATACATACATCTACTATGTTTTGTCTTGCTTTGCCTTTTTTGTTGATGGCCCAGGGGGCTTTCAGTCTTATGTGTTTCATTAGCAAACTGGAGGCACTCCATAGGCAATTGTGGAGTGAGGAGTTCATGCATTTATAATGAAACAGCTACAGCCTCCTTTGGCCTTTTGTCGAGTCCTCCGCTAACTCTAAAACCCAGAAACCTAAAATAGTTGAAATGGTAAATAATACATTGTACACAGTACGTCTAGCGTGACAGTAAGATGTGAAGGATTTTGACTTCCTTCCTCAGTGGGAAGAGAAAATTGGCACGTCGGCCACACACTTCTGGGGTTGAGGGTTCGATACTGTGTGGAGTTCGCGCGTACGCCCAGGGCTTTCGTGGGATTTCTACGGGTTGTCCGCTTTACTTCAGCACCCCCCGTGACCCTTGTGAGGATAAACGGTACAGAAAAAGAATGAATGAAAGTTCAGTGAGGTCACCAGTAAAGTCAGTAAAAGTACACAGTATCTGTATAAGAATTGCATTTTTTCGTGTGCATGTATATTATAAAGCTTTATATTCCTAAATAAGCATTGCAAACACATTTATAATAATGATTACTCCAACAGTGTATTTGTATGTTTTGAAGAGAGATGTATCTCTGAATTTATATAAAACCCTATTCAGGAAATATCAATTTAATGTACTGAAATGGTGGAAATAAAAGACCTTGAGGACTTCCACCTTCCTTTTGAGGACACTAAATAAGGTTTAGGCATTTTCAAGCCTTTGTCCTCAGCTTCTTTTGTAAGGCACTGGTAATATTTGTATCAATTTCATGTTGCAATCACATTTTCTGAAGGATATGGATCTTTTTTTAATCTTTTATTTTCGCTGTATAGCATCTAGGATTTGAGGATGTATGGGAATTGTGTTGAATTTAATATGGAATGCAGGCCATGTAAATATTATGCAGCTTGGTTTGTTTCATCAATCAGAGAGACTGATGACTAAAACATTTTCACATGACACGAAGTGTCAGTCCCACCCAAAGTTTCTGGCACCTTGTCTTTGTATATTTACAAAAAAACTTCAATAGATTTCAGCCAAGGAGGGCTCAGGTTTCTGGGAAAACCCGGGAAAGTTTATTGAGTAAGCAGAAGCTCTGCAGAGAGTTTCTTTCTCCCCCAAATTAGAGCCAGTATACAAAACCGCGTGCAGTACAGTACACTGTCAATTAGTACCCGGCAAATGCTAACATTATTAATTGATGCAAATACCAACTGACAGAATGTTCAAATATTTAATTGGATTGTTCTTTCCCTACTGACAGATTTGTTTGAACTAATCTTTGTGGTAAAAAGGGCAATTTAGTGCAGATTAGAGTTTCCCACCTTGAAAAGAAACTCGTGCAGGCGCCCTTTTACTCAGATTTTCCAATTATCACAATCTCTAATGCATTAAATATCACGTTTTATTGGGGATTTAGGGTGGTGTGTGTGTGCTGCCTGGGTGATGTGTGCGTCTCATCTCTTGTGTCCATCCTGGTTTTCCTTCCTCTCGTAAACCAGCTGCGCATCCTTACAATTAGCCCTTGCCCGTGAATTTAATTTTAATTTGTTTGGTGACGTCATTTGTGGGAGTATTACTGCGTGTACCTTATATTTCCCAGGCCACGTAAGTCATGTTTTTGCCTCTTCGGCAGTGTTTGTCTTCCCCTGTTTATTTGTCACTTTAGTATTGAGCATTTTTGTCATTAAAATACTAAGTTGTGCAATAGCACTTTCGACGCTTATTTTTCCTGCCTCTAATCCTGGGTTCTGTCCTTAAAAACTCAGTTTCCAGTTCAATGGACAAGTTAAGAACCATTTTAAAATATTGATTGTACTCAAGTGGGTTCTGTTGTTTAATTTGAAATCTTTGCATTGAAAAACTCAAAAGTGATCATTTGAAATTGTTATTGTTAAAATCCCTGGTGCTTTATGATAAGGAGGCATGTTGTGTCGTTGCATTGGATCATAGACGCAGCTGTGGTTGTTTGAGTAATGTTTGTCCAATTTTGTTACTCCTTAATACTGATTTGATCTGATGTCAATGCTTTGCTCTACTGCATTGACAGGAGATGGTAATTAGTCTTGGGGGGGCAGGGGGTGAATTGCAAACGACTGTTTGTTCAACATTGAAACTCCACACAGTGAGGACCCTCCTGGGATCAAACCCAAAATGATGAAAATTATTACCGTATTTTCTGGACTATAAGTCGCACCAGCCAAAAAATGCAGAATTAAGAAGCATATATAAGTCGCACTGGAGTATAAGTCGCATTTTAGGGGGAAATGTATTTGATAAAATCCAACACCAAAACAACAGGCTGAATAAGTGTACGGTATACTAACGTTAAATGACTGACATGCCTGGTAATGTCAGTAACGACGTAACATATTAAGAATTATTCAGATAACTCTAACATAAGGAACATGCTAACAAGTTTACCAAACTATCAGTTTTACTCCAAATCAATAAATCCAATGAAATGTTCATCCTCTGTGTCATTTTTAAACAACTCCCCCAACTCAGGAGGTAGATAATTTCACACATAAATCACACCCCCAGCCAAACTATGAAAAAAACTGCGATTTATAATCCGCAAAATACGGTATTAATTACTACTCATTGATATTCTATACATTAAAGGTGTCATGTCATTTGATGGAATCTAAACCAGTTGTCCCCCATTGCAGACCCAAATTATAATGGATGCATTTGTAGAGAGTTAGTTAAAAACCTTTGCATGCAGTAAATTTAATTTACTGTAGTATTGCGGAGAACTACAAAGTCAACGACTTCCAGCATAATCTGTTTCTATTTTATGAATTCAAGACATGATGTCCAATAGCAGCAGAAGAGATGCATTGCAGACATTAAAAATATATGCTGACACATATTTTATCAGATTTTGAAGTACTATACATTGGTATAAAAAGTTTCTGCATTGAAAGTGGTGTTGTGATATGTTACTCTAGTTGACCAGTAACCTTGAGCTTTAAATCAAGACTGACTGACCGTTTGCTGCCTGAAGTGTTTACAGTCAAGAGGTAATCTTGAATTATGTCTCTCATTTGAAAACGATTTTTCACAGACAACTCGACTTTTAACTCATCAGAGCATATTTTAACTGGAACTTTTTGCGGTTAGACTGCATAAATGTCTAGTGGTATAACTTGATTAGAAATTGTGCATTAGCCAAGGGTTTTCAAGACCTATTACCCAGATCTACAAAAATTATTAGATGAGTTTCATAAATATTTTCAACAAAAATAAATGGGAAAATGCATGTTATTTGGTTGAATAACATCTCGCTAATTTCTCATGAAATGGCTGGCCATAGGGTATAAAAAATATTACCAAACCAATGAGTGTTTTGAACTTTGATGGGAAATATTTGTATTTGTCCCATCCAATAGACACACTCATACACAGAGGCATGATGGATTACTACTGGTCTTCTTTGCCTAGATATGAGAGGAAAGGCTTGGTTGATTTCTCATTCGGAGCCGGAGGCCAGAGAATATGATCAATGACTCCATCTGTTGAGGGGGGCACAAGACTCGATGAAGGACACACCTTCCATTGACCTTCACCCTCCTCTTCTTAACACACAGACAGCCGTTTTTATGTGTTATTTTTTCCCCTCAGCCTTACTTTACATTCATTTCTTCATTTACCGAACCACTTATCCTCACAAGGGTCGCAACGGGTGCTGGAGCCTATTCCAGGGGGACACCCTGAATCGACAGACAACAATTCATGCTCACACTCAGAGATAGGGGCAATTTAGAGTGTTCAATCAGCCTACCCTGCATGTTTTTGGAATGTGGGAGGAAACTGGAGTACCCAGAGAAAACCCACGCAAGCTCAGGGAAAACATGCAACACAGTGAGACCCACCTGGATTCGAACCCTCGACCCCAGAACTGTGAGGGTGATGCACTAACCACTTCTGCGCTGGGTCGCCCCCTTACTTTACATGCTGTACATTTATTGCCCTATTTTTTATTGAATGTATACATAGTTTTTTTGTGTTCACAGTGATATGTGTGAATGGTTTAAGGCAGGGGTTTGCACACTTGTTTTGCTCCAAGCTCTACTTTTCAAGGAGCCAACTGCAGGTTGGGGGAATTGGAACCTCAAACATAACCCATGCTTTGTTAGGGGAAGGGGGCACTTCCTTCCTGCCTCAACTGGTTGGGTTCAAATGGGCCTACAAGTAGTTACAAAGGGAAGTGAAAATACGATCAAGGGTTAAATGACCAGGAAAGGGACATAAGACTATAGCTACAGTACACCAGTGTAGTAAGGCTGAATGAATACATACGTTTTCATGTTCTGGTACCAGGGTAACCAATGTCTTAATTTGAAGAAAATTGCCTAATTTGCAAGGAGATATCAAGTTAATGCATTACGATTTGCTTTTATGGGCCTCACAGAAGGATTTGGCGAGCCGGATATCTGCCCTGGGCCTTGAGTTTGCCAACAACTGCAGAATCAGGTGTGTGGACATTTTTGAGTTTGTCGTTTTCAGGAATAGGCTCAGAGTTTTGTAAAAATTGGACAAATCTTTCAAAATAGTTTTAACAAATTGTAATGCCATTTATTGTTGTAGAACACGTGTCAAAGTGGCGGCCTGGGGGCCAAATCTGGCCCGCCACGTCATTTTGTGTGGCCCGAGAAAGTAAATCATGAGTGCCGACTTTCTGTTTTAGGATCAAATTAAAATGAAGAGTATAGATGTATTTTAAATTTCCTGATTTTCCCCCTTTTAAATCAATAATTGTAATTTTTTAATCCATTTTTTATGTTTTTGGTTCAAAAATCATTTTGTAAAATCTAAAAAAATATTTTAAAAAAAAAGCTAAAATAAACATTGTTTTAGATCTATAAAAAATGAATATTCAGGGCTTTTAATCCAGTTCTTTTGATCCATTTATAAAAAAAATCTAAATATTATATCTAAAATGGTCCGGCCCACGTGAAATCAAGTTGACGTTAAAGCGGCCCGCGAACCAACCTGAGTCTGACACTCTTGTTGTAGAATGTTGACAGTTTCATGCTACGGCTTTTTAAGATGATAGTTTCGAATATCCAGTTACAATGTCCCCTTTACGGCCAAGATCATTCGAGCCGGTAAAAGTGCAGCTAATTCCGGAACTATATTGGCCGAGTCTGTAATATTTTTCAGCAATTTGACCTTTGTCAGATGGAGTGTTGTAATGAGGTGACCTGTAGCTTAATGCAGGATGGCAGGCTTGAACGAGTAACGTTTGATTGGTGGCAAGAGGTTGCGCTCACACGGCAACATTAAAAATCGACGAAATTTTGCAGTTAACATTCATGAGAAATTTTAATGGCGTCAGATGTCAATCAATATATCATCATTGCATTCTTAGCTTTATGTCCATTGTTAGCGTCATTCATTCGTACCATTTTTCCCTTTCCTTCATTTATTGAGTTGACAAAATGATATTTTATTTCTGTCTTAAATATGGAAAATATTAGAGGTAGAAAAAAACATGTACAGTTTTTATTATCAGCACGTTGACTTGAGCTAAGTAAGCGTGCTCCAGCTGCCAGTGTTGTGACAGAATCAAGCATGTGACGGTCAGCTTTAATAGGCAGGACTCATTCAGATTACCCTTCATACACCAGCCAGCCTGGCATGAATCCACAGGACAGGAATAGACGATTTGAAACCCACGTACAGCCACACACAAACCAGGAGCAACAGACAAAATAAATAGTGGCATTGATTGAACAATGTATTACATCAGATGTTCTCAGTGACCTCGATTGCTGTTTCAACGCATCCTCATTCATCAAAAAGCACATGAAGCACACAAAATCTAGTCTCATGAGGAATGTGTCTGGAATGGAATCCCAGTTGTTGAGACCTTGTTCTTACTTTTATATATATATAAATATATTACTGCTTGATTTTTAAGAGTTTTCATGTAAGTGAATGGTGGTGCTTGCTTGTATGTTGATGCCATTGCATAGACAATCATTTACTTTACATGAGAGCAGTTTGGGTCAGCTTTTATTTGTCTTTCAACTGGATGGTCCTTGGGCCTTTTTCCGTCAGTCATTGTGCAAGTGAACCCACGGGTTATGTAAAGAACTGCATGAATACATTTGAGTATTGTTTAAAAATATACAACTAGATAAAAGAGAAAGACAGGGGGGGAAAGTGTAGAAATAAACTTTGTTGAACGACCCCTGGAAACCAGGCTATAACAAAGAAAATATTAACAACTAACACTTCAGAGACTGAATGATTTTAGTCAGTTAGAACAAGTTGTATCATTGCACCAGATGTTGGTGTCTTTTGAATGATAAACGAGAGCCTTTTTATTTTCTCTTGCCGGCAGCAGAGAATACATTTCAACATCTGGCTAATTGAAGGCGAAATAGTAGTTCCATTAACAGTTGCGAAAAATTTACGGGGAAAGTTTTGCATGCATTTTCTGCCCCCATTTGGTGGCTTTTAGAAATGCATCACATTGTGCTCTGATGCTTTTTCATGAAACACAAACAACATAAAATCCACACTATTTTTCCACTTAATTCATTCTGTCAAAAAATAATATTGATTAGTTTACTTACGAATGTAACGTCTACATATACTCTTTATCTTTCAGTTATATTAAATGCATACTGACACACGTATGATCAGGTATGAAAGTGTTTTAAAAAACCTGTCTGCCTTGCTTAAAATCAACACCACAACTGGCTGTTTTGGCATCGACCTTGTGAAGCATTTTTTTTCGCGTTTCCACAACCGTAGATGAGATCAGCTTCAGATTGCACCAATTCTAGCAGTGAGTCATATGTCAATGTCCTCCAGGGATTTCAGCCTCTTCCACTCAGTGCTATAAATTTACCTCTACCCCTTAGGACTGTCAAGGTCTATTGTCACTCGGCTGTTGACTGACTGATAGCTGGGCTACTCTTTGGCATGATGACAACACTGTGGATGAAAGTTTTGCATCTAATCATCTTATATTACCTTCTAAAAGCTTTGGCAATTCAAGAACAAAATCAAGGTTTTCCTCCGGCTTTGTTTTCTCAGCTCACACAAGTACATCAATGCAGTCTAACTCCGCAAGACGTATCAAACGCTTTCACAGCACTGCCAGGCCTTAAGCCTGACAGTCGAGGGCTAATTAAATTAAACAGTGCAGAAGCGGAGGATCGAACAACCTATCTCCTTGCATCGCTAGACAGCGGTAACATTGAAATGCTTGAAATAACTACATTGGTATTCTTCTCACACCTCTGACAAGCCAGACCATGACACCTGCGACAACCCAAAGGTTTGGGAGGTACATCACACAAAGCCCACGGCTCAAGCCAAGTCTCAACTGCATTGCACTGACATTTTCTCATATGCCAAGTGGACTGAAACAGCACACACAAAAACAGTACAAGCATGCAGTCATGGCCATAAATTGTTGTTTTATGCGCTCAAAGTACTACAACAGTGGATTCATAAACAGACGAGATGTTTAGACTGTAGAGCAGGGGTCAGCAAACTACGGCACGCGGGCCGGATACGGCCCATCAGCACATTTGGCCCGGCCCTCTGAACAATACCAGAGATGGTATCGGATTTTTTTCCTATTTGGCCTTGAATACTGGGACGTTTTAATCTTGTGTTTGGTTCATTGCACCCCCGCTGAGCCCACAAATCATCCCAGTTAAGCGGGGCTTCGCATTGCTTCTTTGGTGACACGCGCGGGGAGAGTGTTTCCCTTTGATGCACGCGGGCACGCCCACTGGTGCATGCGCGAGCACAGTGTTACCGAGACATCTGGACGATCAGAGGTGAGGGCGGAGCCCTGGGACCATCGCGGATTATTCTAGCATATAAAAACTATGCAACCTGTTTGAGAATTGTTCTTTTTGACCCAGAACTGTGGAGGGGAGCAACTCTGAATTGGATTTATATATTAGGAATAAATATCTTCTATGAAGAACCCAGAGAGAGTTATTTAGTTATTATTTATTTCATAAATAGTTTTATTTATTTCCTGTTTTTTCTGTGAAGAACTCAGAGAGGGTTATTTAGTTATTATTTATTTCATTAATAGTGTTATTATTTGTTTCCTGACTTTTTTTCTGTAAAGAACCTGGAAAGGGTTATTTGGTTGTGTGGCTTTCTGGAAAACAATTTTTTTTTTAAGATCCCCTACGATCGTCACACTTTTTCTGTTACAAACTGACACCGGCCCCCCATCAGAGAAGGGAAAAGTTATGTGGCCCTCACAAGAAAAAGTTTGGGGACCCCTGCTGTAGAGCAAGGGTGGTTCGCGGGCCGCTTTAACGTCAACTCGATTTCATGTGGGCCGGACCATTTTAGATATAATATTTAGATTTTTTAATATATAAATGGATTAAAAGAACTGGATTAAAAGCCCTGAATATTCATTTTTTATAGATCTAAAACAATGTTTATTATAGCTTTTTTAAAAATATATTTTTAGATTTTACAAAATGATTTTTGAACCAAAAACTGAAAAAAATGATTAAAAAATTACAATTATTGATTTACAAGGGGGAAAATCAGGAAATTGAATATCCATCTATACTCTTCATTTTAATTTGATCCTAAAACAGAAAGTCGGCACTCATGATTTACTTTCCCGGGCCACACTAAATGATGCGGCGGGCCAGATTTGGCCCCCGGGCCGCCACTTTGTTCGACAACCATAAATGGCCCCCACTTCAACACGTGCTGTAGAGGTTCACATAATTACTACTTGCGATTTACATCCAAATCAGGAGAACTGTGTAGAAATTATAACCATTTGAAAACACAAAAAGGGATTAAGTCAATACTATGGAAATGCTATTAATTGAATTGATTCCCATATTAGGTATAAACAGGATCTATTCCTTTGTAAGTGTCCCGTGCGAGCTTTAGTGGGCAGTCATAATCCTCTTGGGATCCTATATGAGATGGTGATGGGCTTAGATGTCACTTGTGGTGGTGACGGGGGCTATTCTCCCTGAAAGAGTCTTAGTGGTGCTAAAAGAAGCAACAGCACAGTAACCAACTCTCCCAGTGGGAAAGACAAGAAGAAGGAGAAGAGATCTTACATTGTTTTGGAAATTGACACACTCCACTTGGGTGGCTAGGTTCAAGATATGTTTGGGAAATTTAAGGGCTTACTTAGTGGTCCACGGCAAGCGCAATCTCCTGGAACTCCTGCACCCTGTCAAAACCCAGCGCCGACTCATGCTCCTCCTGCAGCTCCAGTTGTAAGCAAGGTAAAAATGATCAGATAATCTACAACAACAAAAGAATCTGTTGTTTTTGTCTGGTACCCCTTTGGGATCTTATTTTTATTTATGGTTAGGGTTATTTATTTATTTTCTTGACAATGATTTAGGAATTAAAATACATTTTACCTGCCTTCTTGAGTTAAGACAGATGTTTAGAACAGTGGGTGCTGAATCCAAAACTAATCTAAAACTTACTTTCTTTCTCTCACAGGTCAAGTTATTTTCCTACACAGTTTCGATGTTTTTACGACACGCTTGCAATTAACCATATCCTTAAAAAAATCATAATATGTTTATATTATTTTATTGTCAATATTGTTTATTTCATGTGTAATTGCGTGTTAATATCTTACATTCTTTGTAAATAAGCACATGTGAATTATGGTATTTTTATATATTATTTCATAAAACGGATTCTTTAGTTGGGGGAAAAAGCAGCATGACCCAAAAAATAAAAACAGATCAGTTTTGCATTATGCATTCAAAGCTTTGTCAAAATAGTTGTCAAACCTAAAACAGGTCAAATTAAAAAAACTGAACAATACTGCGTTGCTCAGTAGAGTAAGTTCAAAACAATACAGCCTTTGGAGGTAGATTAGTGCAGACAAATATAAACCAAAACAGTAACTTTGTCCTATTATGACTATTACAGTTTAAGTTTGCAATAGTACACTTGCTCATCCAACTAAATATCCTCATGTTCATGGTATGAAATGCTGCAAAGACAACAAGTATTGCCATGTACATGCTTGAGTTACATTCATTTTGGTTCTTTTTTTTTTCATTTCAAATGCTAATTGTCCCTCCATTAAACAAAACTCTGCTAACTTTGACTGACTCTGTCTTATAGGATGATAAACCTTCCAAAAAGGAAAATGGTGCCAAACCAGAGGGTGAGTCGAAATATTATCATTATTATTATTATCATAAAGTCAAATGGACTTCTCATAAGGAAAATAGAAGCACACCTACATTTAGAAATACAGTTTCATCACATCAATACTTCTGCTACTTCTACTAATTCCATTTGATTTACTACATGTGATTATTGCTATCTCAGGCCTTTGGTTCAAGTGTGATAAATCAATTTCAGCACCAGCTCCAAAACCACCAACTCCATCTGAACCAACTCCGGCACCAACACCAGCCTCAGCCCCAACATCTGCACCTGTACCCACTCCAGTACCAGCAACCGCCACAGCCAACCCTGATCAAAATGGTCCCGATGGGTGAGAAATACAATCTTCTGTCTTGATTTTGTATTGCAAACAACACAAGACATAATCACATTGATTCATGCTTCAATATTATATTCCAATCTTGCAGTAAAACACAGAAAGCTAGCAATTAAAGATCTATAGTCCAGTATTTTTCACTTCTCACGTGTGTACAGGAATGAAAACTCCGCGTAGTATTGACATGACAACAACATACAATCAAATTAATCACCTAGAGTGTAGTTAATTAATCAGATTCCCTGGCAAGAGGACAGCGAGAGTCCGGAGAGATGAACACAGTACGCGAGATCTTGATGCCCTGGAGCAGCATGCATATTAACGAGAGGATGAACCTAAAGTAGATTAAAAGATTTTCAGCTTTTGTGATTTAAGAAGCTCACCATGGACCCTTCTGGCCCAGTAATATAAACCAGTGGGTGACAGGCAGAGGCATCTTGATCCATCCAATTTTAAACACTTCTCTAAATGAGTGGACCTTTTGTTGACTTTTAATTAAATGAGATAGATTGGTGGCAGTTTGGGAGTGTACAAGCTGTGCAAACAATACTTGGTGATAAACAACGGCTGAAGAATTTACAGTGTTGTACTACTTTTTCTCCAGTTTGTAAAAGGTCCATGTAAATGGCCTAGGCCAGTGAGAATTTTTGAATATTTTCATGGAATACCAATACTTATCATGTGCTGAGACAGGCAGAGTGCGGCTTTTGTCATGTACAGTGATAGACGTCCAATCCATATTGAGTGGGAGGGCTGAGAGCGACTGCTGTCAATGGCAACAAATGAGTTAAGAAATGTGTGTGGATGCGTTTTTAAATACAGTGGTACCTCGAGATACGAGCTTAATTCGTTACGAAAATAAGTTTAATCTAACCTTATACTAAACTTAATTCTAATTTTGTTTTACATTTTGATACCTTTCTTCTCTATTTGCCCCGCCTCCACCCTGACTTTCAAATGCAACCTATCGAGGGTTGTTTGCTTTTGTATTCCCTTCAAAATATTCCCAAAATGATGCACTCAAATGTCCTCACAATAGGATAACGCACGACCACTTGCCAACGAGAAGTAGTATGTATAACTCTCGTATTAGCAATTGCTTCGCCATTCGAAATGACTAACGGGGGAAAAACACTGAAAAAATGCAACGCTCCGCCCAGTGCTCGTAGAGACATTACAAAGAGGGAGTTGCGACCAGAAACACAGTGGCCATGATGTTCTTATGAGCAGCCTCTCGCGTCCGCTGTATGCTCGTATATCAAAATTTGTCTCGTATCTCAAGATAAACATTTGCCTGAAATTTTACTCGTATCTCAAATTGCTCGTATGTCGGGGCACCTTTATGTCGAGGTACCACTGTATTATTATTTATTTTATTTGACTAGGCCTATTCACAAATTAGCTGATAAATCTGTTTACAGTCGATGAAAATGGGATTCAATATAGTATGTATATTTAAAATGCTTATTTACAATTATACTATTTACAGTTGGAATATTGTCAAGCGGCATAGGAAAAAAAAATAACACTACCACGGGTCAGTATTAAATGTTAACCATTCAGTTGATCAATTTCATTCATTCATTTATTCATTTTCCCCACTGCTTATCCTCACAAGGTTGCTAGAGCCTATCTCTAAACAACTAGGGGCAGTAGGTGGGGGACACCTTGAATTAGTTCCCAGCCAATCGCATTGCACAATGAGACAAACAACCAGTTACACTCTCACTCATCCCTAAGGACAATTTAAAGTGTTCCACCAGCTTTTGGGATGTGGGAGGAAACCGGAGTACCCGGAAAAAATCCACACAGCCCCGGAAGAAAATGCAAAGGGACCACTACACCATCAGGAGTCCTAAAAATATAGCATGGAAATTCTATGCTCCTATTTCGAAGAACCCAGCATTACTAATGTTAAACATTTGAGGGCAGCATATTCTTTAAGTCCTTCTACCAGTCAGGAGACATATTTTGAACACGGTCATTGTAGTATAACAAAACCTCACAGGTAAGCAATGTAGTATTTTGTTGTTTTCAGAAAAGAGGCAGCCCCTCCGCCTCCGATCGTCATCAATGCTTATTCAGACGAGCAGCTTCGCTCTGTAGTGAAGCGCATGAGAGATAGACTTGAAATCTACAGGGAGAAAGTGACTGACCAGTATGCTTCCTCACCAGAAATTACTCCCCCTGTTAGTGAGTACCAAACCATCTATACTAAAGTGAGAGCAGATGTCATTCTGATGTTGCATGTACGTACAGTTAAAACATGGGGCAAGATAACATTTGGTTTAACATTTGTGCTTTCAGCACCACTCCTGCACAAACACCACTATGCGAAGGTTTTGGAGGAGAGAAAAAGGCAAGCGGAGGAGGAGCGTCTAAAAAAAGAGGAGGCTGAGAAGAAGAAGAAAGAAGAACAAGAGAAGAAAAAGAAAGAAAATGAGCAGAAGAAGAAGGAAGAGGAAGAGAAAAAGAAATTGGAGGCCAAAGAAGAAGAGAAGAAACTGGACTATAAAGCTGTCTTCAAGGAGAAAATGTGGATGTCTATTGATATGTTACTGAAGCCCCTAGAGGACAGTACCGACCCTCTGTTGGGGAGCACTATAGATCCTTTTACAGGTGGACAAAGCTTTGTTGAAACAAAAATGAGGATGCCCTGTTAACCTTTTAACTCAAATCTTCCCTTTCCATAGATCGTCGCTACATTGCCTGGTTGAGCCTGGTAACTCTCGCTTTCAACTACAACACCTGGTTCATTACTGCCCGTCTCTGTTTTCCCTACCACACTGAATGGGCTATCCCTTACTGGTTTGCCTTGGATTTGCTTGCTGACTTCATTTACTTCACAGACATCGTCCTCTTTCAGTCCCGCAAACAGTTTGTCAAAGCGGGAGACATCATTGTAAGTAGTCAGTTCCCCAGCTGAAACTGACACATTTTGGCTGCGGTCTGAAGGCCTATCAAGTACTTGTTTTTGGTATTTTTGTTCTTGTGGACACTAACTTTGGTGCCCTACACCTCTGTTATTCGTGGTCTGATCATCTTTAATTACTGTAGCTATGTATTATAGCAGGGGTGGGCAAACCGATCCTCGAGGGCCGCTGTGGGTGCAGGTTTTTGTTCCAACCGATCCAGCTCAGAGACTTTAACCAATGATATTTCTGCAGAAAACAAGAAGCACCTGACTGCAATCCACTGATTGCACTTGTAAAACACCAGATTGGTGAAAAGGTGTCATTTTTAGGGTTTTTTAGATTAGATTAGATTATAATTTTATTTCAAGGAAATGTCCTTGGTTGCAGCAGCAAAACAGTAGCAAGCACAGACACAGAACACATTGTAGACCTAGGTAAAATAACTGGAGCCACACACAGGAAGTCCACAAGGTTGGAATGAATAGTTTGCCCACCCCTGTACTATAGGCAAGTATCTATCGATTCTTGGATGTTGACTTATTTTTAACAAGGCTGATTAAATAAAAAAAATATTGTTGTCCTAGATTACGACTTAACCAGTACAGCGCATCCGTGCTCTTTGTCGCAGCCTTCAATTTGTGGTTTGCACACTTTTGCTTGTCAAAGTTAAAAATAACATTTTCTTTTCCCAGAAAGACAAAATTCTGACAAAGATGAATTACAGAGAAAATGAGAGATTTATGGTGAGCTATCTCTCATAGGTTATTTTATACGTGTCTAAAGGTAAGTGAACTGATCTTTGTTTTCTCAACGATCTCCATAGACCGACATATTGTCAGTCATTCCCTTCGACTTGCTCTACTTCCAGTTTGGGTTTAAATCCATTTTTAGAGCCAACCGCTTGCTAAAGGTAGGCATGCATTCAGTTTTTTTTTTGTTCTTTATGTCGTTGTCTGTGCTTTTGACTTTCCAAGATAGCTACATTTTTTGAGTTCAGCGACCGCCTGGAAAGTATCATGGCAAAGGCTTACATTTGGAGGTAAATTGGCAGACAGCAATTTCATCTACTGATTCGTTTGGCTTGATGGATGTACGAGAGAAAGTAGCTTTCTTTTTGCCCTGTTAGAGTTATTCGCACCATTGGCTATCTCCTCTTCATGCTCCACCTCAATGCCTGCGTCTATTATGTAGCTTCAGACTACCAAGGCATTGGTAAAACCAAGTGGGTCTACTCTGGATTGGGAAGTGCGTAAGTATTTCTCTCTTTCTAAGAGCACAAGCATCTGTTTTTGTTTATCTTCAATTATTTTTGCGTCACTCAAGACAAACGATTTGAAAGACTGAAAGATGAAAAAGATCATTTGTGGTTGAAAATAGCGATGAGTACTTTCTTTTAAAAGTAATTCAGGATCTGTACAGAGAAAGCCCCCAAAACAAATCGAGATGTTATGTATTGTATTTTTTATTTTTTATTTTTACCATCATGGCTGCAGTTACCTCGCCTGCTTCTTCTATGCGGAGAAATCCTTGCTGATGATCGCTGAGTTGCCATTTCCTGATACCATATTTGGAATGATGTTTCAGATGACAAATTACCTTTTTGGTGCATTGTTCATGTCCATCATTCTTGCCCAGGTAGATTTTATTTGTTTAAGAATCTTTTTAATTATTTTTCTTTCACACTATGAGGTGTGCCAGATACTAAGTTGTAAGACTAGGATCACCAAAGGTTTTGAACAAAGCAAAAGCTACAGATTGTTTGTCCACCTGGGCCACATTCAATAGAAAAAGTCAACTTATTCTTCATGGGTTTATTAGACGAAGGGAAAAAAACTGTTTGTTTTTCTGCAAAACCTATTTTTCAAATATTTAGTTGCAGTCCAAATAAAGATTGCCCTATTATGGTTAAGATCATTGAAAACAACTTCAGAATTCAGTTCTATATTATTTGTTATTTTTTCCTTTATTGGAACAGAAGACTTTCTATTCTGACATAAAGCACAAAGAAGATTATGTGAAGTGAATAGACTGAAAATGCCAGACTCACGCAGGACAACCAAATACAACTGTGTGACATCAGTAGAGCATCTGTTTAAGATGTGAGTGGAGCCCTAAGAACCTTTGAATGCACTGAAAAGCCTTGCCAAACAACTGTGGGAGAAAATGTTTGCATACTCAAATGTGATGCAGATAATAATAGTAAACGTGTTAGATGACAGAATTGTTGAGTTGAATCAAATGGGGGCTCTTGAATGTAAAATAATTTGATTTCAAAATGTTTTCTTGGGGCTGATTGGAATAACAAAATGGGGTCTATAAAGAGTGTTCATGTTTATTAATATTCTAAGAGCTCATTTCATAATTCACAGTAAGAGATCAAGAGAGTACAGAAAACAGCAAACAGCAATTTAAGGAGATGACTACTTTAGTGAAGCGCATAATGTACTCATTCATTCGAAGAACAGACCAGTGTGGTACGCTGTGTTAACTGGCGAGACCTTTAACATCCCTGCCCTCCCCACAGGTACCTGCGTTGTTACTACTTTGCTGTCCGCAGTCTGATCAACATCGGAGGTCTTAATGAACCCCATACCGTCTTTGAGATAGGGTTTCAGATGACTAACTTTTTCACGGGCGTCTTTGTGTTCTCCAGTTTGATTGGCCAGGTAAAATAGAAAGACATCAACCTCGTAGAAATGACTTCCATATTTACATGTCATTACCTCATTATTGGCGCCGATTAGAGTAGTGATAGACAATACCAATCCATTTAGGAGTCCCGCACTAGAGCATGTCGTCCCCCTAATGTTAGCCAATGATTTGGACTAGCAAAACTCTTTTAGAAAAAGCTATATATTTGACAGATTCATGTGTATTTTGCCTTCTCGCAATAAGTTTTCTTATGACTTCAGATGAGAGATGTCATTGGCGCTGCCACAGCTGGACAAACTTACTTCCGATCGTCCATGGACAGCACTGTGTCATACATGGTGACCAACCGGATCCCAGCCTTAGTCCAGAACAGAGTCCGCACTTGGTATACGTACACCTGGGATGCTCAGGGCATGCTGGGTCAGTGTGATTTCATTTGTTTTTACACAAATGTTGTTTGACCACAGATGAGGGAAAAAAATACTAACCCTGGACTTCCATCCTACTGCTTCTAGATGAGTCTGAGCTACTTGATAAGATGCCGTTGGTGATGAGAACCGCCATTGCTGTGGACGTCAACCTGGCCACTTTTCAAAAAATTGAACTTTTCAAGGTGCTTGCAGATGAAAGTATTTGTAAAGCTCATATTTCTTTCCTTATTGATTACTGATGAATTCCTATTCATATTTTCCGACAGGGCTGTGATCAGCAGATGTTGGTGGACATGTTACTGAGGTTGAAGTCCATCATTTATCTTCCAGGAGATTTTGTTGTAAAGAAGGTATGTTTGGAATATATTTATAGATTATAATAAATTAGCAGTCTTTACTGGGAGTACTGTATATATCCATTGACCATGTATACAGAAGGTATACAGTGGTACCTCTAGATACGAGCTTAATGCGTTCCGGGACTGAGCTCGTATGTCGATTTACTCGTAACTCAAACGAACGTTTCCCATTGAAATGAACTAAAAACAAATTAATTCGTTCCAACCCTCTGATAAAACACCAAAAACAGGATATTGGATTGGAAAAACATTTTTACTTGTTCTAATTCGCCATCTATTATCAAAGTAACAAGTAACTAGTGGTTTAATATTACTAAAATGTGTCTAATAGTACTAAAATTATACGGATTTCACAGGGGGAGAGAGAAAGAAGGGGGGGACTTTTTGCATGGCAACGCACTCGTAACATAATAGAAACAAATTTAAATGAACTTGGATTACGATGCAGACACTCAAAAATAAGTTTAATGTAACTTCACACTAAACTTAATTCTAATTTTGTTTTACATTTTTATACCTTTCTTCTCCTAGGTTGGCTCTATTTTCCCTTCCTCCACCCTGACTTTCAGATGCAACCTATCGAGGGTTGTTTGCTTTTGTATTCCCTTCAAAATATTCCGAAAATGATGCACACAAATGTCCTCACAATAGGATAACGCACGACCACTTGCCAACGAAAAGTAGTATATACGCCATTCATACTAACGGGAAAAAAACATGCAGAAAAATGCAATGCTCCGCCCAGTGCTCGTAGAGACATTACAAAGAGGGAGTTGCGACCAGAAAGGCAGTGCCCATGATGTTCTTATGAACAGCCTCTCACGTCTGCTATATGCTCGTATATCAAAATTTGTCTCGTATCTCAAGATAAATATTTGCTCAAAATTTTACTCGTATCTCAAATTGCTCGTACGTCGGGGCACTCGTATGTCGAGGTACCACTGTACTTCTTTCTCTGCAGGGTGACATCGGAAAAGAGATGTACATCATTAAGAGTGGAGCTGTACAGGTGGTTGGAGGACCTGACAACAGCATTGTGTTTGTAACACTTAAGGCTGGCTGTGTGTTTGGAGAAATTAGGTAAAATATCCTAAATGTACTGAGGCTTTTCATTGGAACACCTTTTTATCTAGGAATATTTGTACATTGTTCAGTCTACTGCAGTCATCGAAAGACGGCGGAAATAGACGAACAGCAAATGTCAAAGCCTATGGATTTGCTAATCTTTTTGTCCTGGAGAAGAAAGACTTGTTTGATATTCTGGTCCACTACCCAGAATCTCAGAAAGTGCTGGCCAGAAAGGGAAGGTAAGACAAATGGCTTCTTCCCTATTACAAATGCACACTTAAAATAAAGGCCTTTTAATTCACAAGTGATTTAAGAGGTGAAGCTGTCATGTGGACCAGCCTTAAACTGTTTTTATTGACATCAAATAAACACGTGTGTGTGCCTTAGGAAACTAATGAAGGCAAAGGGTCCAGCAGCAGCAAAAGCAGAGGAAGAAAAAAAGAAAGGTTTAGCACTTTTTGGACCCAAACCACCTACACCCAAATTGCTGCGAGCCTTTGGTGGTGGCTTCAACAAAAAAATGATTGAGAAGCTCAAGGTGACTTTTACCTCCCTTTTTTTCATTCATGCCTTGTGATGTTCATTTTATCAATGCTAATCATCCACCTTTGTTTTTATTTTGTTCCTAGTCTGGTGGTGGCGTTTGAGCGACACGTCTATTGATTCTTATCAACTCCGTTTTGGGAGTGTATTTTTTTTATCTTGTACTCTTTTTTAAAATAGATGTATAATGTAATCAATGTATCGTATTTACACCAAAATTCACCTTAGATATTAGTTTGCCTGTGTCCCACAACAGTTTGTGTTGTATAAATATTTATGCTTGCTTGTATTCATTTTCTATCAGTGTTGAGTGGTTGTATGAGGCTGACATGGATCATCTAGTAACCAACCGTTGCATTAAATGATTTCAATATTCCGTGTGCGGTCGATTGGTCGCCGGTCTTTTGGTCGCCCGGACCGCGACAACGGGCGACCAAAAGACCGGCGACCAAAAGACCGGCGACCAAAAGACCGGCAACCAAAAGACCGGCGACAAAACAAGGTAATACAACACGGTCTACGCATCAATAAAAGCCAACAATGGCCATGAGCAGTTTCACTGAGCCGACGTGTGAGTGTATAAGAGTTTGTATGCACATATGATGTCCCTTTAAGAAGCTACATCAGTCAGGGTCTTAACTAGTTCTCCAACAAAACACAATAAAAGTCCGGGAAATTTGGAGCTTTTCTTTAGCCTAATAATTAATAGGGCATTAAGTATGACTAAATAGTCATTCGCAGTTTGTATTTAGGGAATTTGAGCAACGATTTAAATAGTAATTATCAATAACCTTCCGGGCGACCAAAAGACCGGCGACCAATCGACCGCGTACCCAATATTCAGCTATAACTTGTCTGTTATTACCCTGATAATTACTTTTGTTTGTGTTGGTTTGTAGTTGAATTGAAAAAAGAGTGGAAAAAAGGGAAAGAGAGAGAGAAAGAGAGAGGTGCTCCAAAGCCATAATCTCATTACCCAGACTCAAAATAAATAAATAAATCCAGAGAGTTTATTTGGCTTCCAACTGGCGAACTTGTAACAATTTAATTCAATGTTCACACTATTGATTATATTAAGGCTTTTTAATGAAAATAGGAATACAATTTGTACCCACGCAAGAGGTAGTTTAGCTTTGTAGGTAGGTACAAGCTGATCTTAGTGACGGCTGATCTGGTGAAGACTGGCAGAGAAGGGCAGTGATCAGAGGGTATTATTCGGGTTAACGGAATTAATTGCGTCAGTCAGTCAGTTGTTTGTCAATGTGAGAGCTAGACAACGGCAGGCTGTCTTGGGATTCTACAATCTAAAAAGGAATTAGCAAATTTGCTGACTGCAGAACCAAAGAGACGACTCTGCCATGTTCGCAAGGTTAAAGAAGCTAGTGGGGGCTCCTGAGCCTCCACCAATCCCGGAGGCTCCTGCGCCCCCTCCAGCGATTGCACCAGCTCAGGTAAGACTTGCATGTCGCTCACCTTAAAATATATTTGTCTTTGCTTTACATTTGGGTGAAACTATCACATTTTAATGGCATCATCAGTTTTCTAGTGCACTGCTTCGCTAACATGTGCCATGACAATGACTCGGCTTAAATTGACTTGATTTTATTTATATCAACAGCCTCCAGAAAAGAAAGAAGAATCCACTCCACCAAAAGAGGAAGCAAAGCAAGAAGAGAAAAACACAGAAGAGCCAAAAAAAGAAAAAGAGGAAGAAAACAAAGAGGAACCCACAAAAGAACAGTCAAACCCAGGTAACTTTTTCCACTGGAAATATTAGACTTGAACTTAATTCTAACATGTTTGTATTTAGCAGTTTTATAATATTTTTACAAGCATGACTTTCTTTTAAATTTCAAGGGTGTGGCAGAAAAAAGTATTTTAAAGAGTAATGTTAATGTTGTCGTCAGCCTCGCAGTTCTGGGGTTGAGGGTTCGATCCCAGGGTGTCCCCTACCTGGTGTACATAGTTATCTGATGAATGAATGTTGTTGTCGTTTTATCTACTGTTTAAAACACAGGTGTCAAAGTAGCGGCCCAGGGGCCAAATCTGGCCCGCCGCATCATTTTGTGTGGCCCGGGAAAGTAAATCATCAGTGGCGACTTTCTGTTTTAGGATCAAATTAAAATGAAGAGTATCGATGTATATATTAAATTTCCTGATTTTCCCCCTTTTAAATCAATAATGGAAATTTTTAATCCATTTTTTCTTTGTGTTTTTAGTTCAAAAGTCATTTTGTAAAATCTAAAAATATATAAAAATATTTTCGGTTTTCCACTTTAATATGGAACATAATTAAAGAAAAAATGTTTCCTTTCGCAATGAAAAACAAATGATTACATTTTCCCTTACTAAGAAAAAAAAAGCTCAAATAAACGTTGTTTTAAGATCTATAAAAAACGAAATATTTAGGGCTTTTAATCCATTTATACAAAAATAAATAAAAATACATTAAATATTATTTCCAAAATGGTCCGGCCCACATGAAATCCAGTTGACGTTAATGCGGCCCGCGAACCAACCCGAGTCTGACACCTTTGGTTTAAAAGAATGTTTTTGCCCTAATGTTTTTCTTTTCATTCAGTTCCTGCTCCAGCAGCCCCAGCAGCTCCATCAGCTCCAGCAGCTCCGGCAGATCCGGCCAGTCCAGAAGGGGCAGGGGGGTAAGAAGACCACCTTTGTACATCTTGCCTTTCTGAATTCTTGATGCATGCGCAAATTGTTGACTTTTACTGTGACTAGAGATAGAGATAGACAATAGGCAAATCAACTGTACTTGACCTAACAAACCGGCTTAATCAATTCACTGGGAGGATTTCTTATGCCTTAATCTGCATGTGCTCTGACAATTTAAACGAAATGCGCTTTTCAACTGACTACAAAAAGCACAGTCCTGATAGTTTTGGTTTTGCCTTGGTCTGTAAAAAATTCAATGTGGGGTAAATATTGACTGTAATCAAATCGCAACCCCAAATAGAATGAATGATACTTGAATAAATGATCAAATATATCCATTTTACATGTTTCAGGGCATTTCGAAAGACCATAATTTCATAGTAGTGGCTTTTAATTGTAAATATTTTTTTTAAATAGAAAACCCAAACACTTACATTATATAGAAAACTCTGTGACGGTAAGAAGTTATGAGCTATGTTTTTTTTAAAGTAATTAATACACATTACCATATATTTTTAACCACTATTTTCCCTCCTCACTTTAATCCTTCTGGTTTAGACTCCAATCAGTTTGGTAGATTTATAGATTTTTATACAGGCTAATCAGCTGCACGACCTTTGCTATAAATATCCCAATATGGATACTTGCAATCTACAATCTAGTAAGTTTGTATATCTACAAAGATTGTTTTCCAGTCAAATTCATTATCAGATGCAGTTTATAGTCGGAAAATGACAGTGAGTATAAAAATGAGTGACCGTTTTTAGTGCAAAATTCCTTTTGAACTGGTTGTGTCACCTTTCAATCATTTTCTCAGCGAAAACCAAGAGGAATCACCTCCTCCAGTTGTCTACTTCCGTTACACGGATGAGGCTCTTCGATGGATGGTCAAGAAAAAGAGGGAGAAGCACGCGGAACTCAAAGAGAAAGTGGACGATCCACATGCCAGCTCTCCAGAAATCAGCCCGCCTGTCAGTAAGTAAAGACAAGAATAATCAACGCCACCAAAAAGGTCAGGTCGTTCAACTCCCTCGCGTCTCCTCAGCGCCTATTTTCAAGAAAGAAGAATACCATAGACTGAAAGAAGAGGAGCGGATAGCAAAAGAAGAAGCAGATAAGAAGAAAGCGGAGGAGGCGGCCAAAAAGGCGGAGGAGAAGAAAAAGAAGGATGAGGAGAAAAGGCTGGAGGCAGAGAAAAAAGCAGAAGAGGAGAGAATAGCAAAGGAGACAGAGAAGAAAGTAAGGCCTCTCTCAGATCTCATTTTTGCTGTTTTGGACGTCCTTTTTCGACCTGTGGAAGAAAAGCTGGACACTGTCCTGGGAACCACGATAGATCCATTCACTGGTGGGTGAAAGTCTAAATAAGAAATGCATTGAAATATGTTAAACTATGCTCCTACTGTGGTACAAAAGCGCGTTGGTGTTTTTCAGATCGCCGTTACATCGCTTGGTTGGCAGTCGTGGCTTTGGCGTACAACTACAATATTTGGTTCTGCTCAGCCCGCCTGGCTTTTCCCTTTCATGGCGAAACGGCAAACCGATACTGGGTCACTTTGGACATTCTGAGTGACCTGGTGAACGTGGTAGACATCATGGTTTGGCAGCCTCGGCTTCAGTTTGTCAAAGCTGGTGACATTGTTGTAAGTAAAATCCTGTGACCGGACGATTCGCCGACAGACGTTTGGCCGACGGACAGTTCGCCGAACGGACATTTTGCCAAAACGGGATTCGCGCGCTCGCCCCGCCCCCGGATTGTGTGTGTGTACATGTTTTTCAACCTCGGCCCGCGGGCCATATACGGCCCGTTACAGATAACATTTAGAAATAACAAGGGCATGTACTGCCCCCCGCTGGACATATTTCTAAATACAAGTACGTACTACAATGTGCTGCCAATTTTTTATTTTTTTTTATTTTATCCTTGCGTTTAAAGTAGTAGCCATTTGGAGATCACGCAGAACAGTACGTGACAGAAGAAATAGAGAAAATAAAGTAGTAGTAACAGTAAGTACTACTGTAATGAAATTGTAAATCCAGAAATCCTACTCCAGAAAACTTACACCAGCATAGAAAACGTTAAGATTAATATTTTAATTAAGGTTCACAGCAAATTATTTAGAATATATATTCCCTAAAATAATGGTAAATTATTTAAAATTAAACTAGAAGTAAAAGTGTGTTCCATGGCATTTTCAGGTATTGTTCTCTAAGCCCTCTAGTCTGTCCAAGGCACTTAGAATTTCACATAAGTCTTCTAGTGTTGTTTTTTCTCAGTGTCAGACATCAATCCCCAGCTTTGATAAATTACATTACGTGTCCAAATGGCTACTACTTTAAACGCAAGGATAAAATAAAAAATATAAAAAATTGGCAGCACATTGTAGTACATACTTGTATTTAGAAATATGTCCAGCGGGGGGCAGTACATGCCCTTGTTATTCCAAAAGAAATGTTATCTGTAACGGGCTGTATATGGCCCGTGGGCCCAGTTTGAAAAACATGTACACACACGATCCGGGGGCGGGGCGAGCGCGCGAATCCCATATTGGCGAAACGTCCGTTCGGCGAACTGTCTGTCGGCCAAACGTCTTTCGGCGAATCGTCCGAGTACCGTAAAATCCTTGTCAAAGATATGGGATTGGGAAACAGCCCATGTTTAGATTCAATATCTTGTTTCTCTCAGAAAGACAGGACCATGACTAAGGAGCATTATCGCAAATCACCTCGTTTTAAGGTATGAAATGTGAGAAATCGCCTTAATCACAGGTCTTTTTTCTGTACTGTTTTCTACTTGATTCTTTTCTACTCTTGTTTTCTTGTATAGAATGATCTCATCTGCATCCTCCCCTTTGACCTTCTCTGCTTATACTTTCAATTCTCCACCATTTACAGACTGAACCGCTTCATCAGGGTAAGCATTGTTTTTTTCTTCTACGTCTCTATATTGTCCATACGTAATTTTCATTTTTCTCTTTGCGTCGTAGGTTGAGTCTTTCTTTGAATTCAGTGATCGACTTGAGAGCATCATGGCCAAAGCATACATCTGGAGGTAAAAGAAAAAAAATGACAGTATTGCTTGCAGTTTTCTCTTTTTTAATGGCTTGCTTTACATTTTTCTCCCACACTGGCAATCACTATCTACATTGTCCTATTGCCAGCATTTAATTATTCATCCCGGTGTTATTTTTCCTTTTTGGACTCACAAGTTTTTCTTCACGGTCTTTCTCTTTTCGACAAAGAGTGGCTCGCACCACAGGCTACCTGCTCTACAGCCTCCATGTGAATGCCTGTGCTTACTATGTTGCATCTGTACACCAGGGCCTTGGTACCACTACGTGGGTCTATGATGGAAAAGGAACAGCGTATGTGCTCTTAATTTTTCTTTGACCCTTCAATTGCCCTGTAAAGAAATGAAGTTAAACTCTGTCCATGGTGCTGAAAATGATCAGACCATTGGCTACTGGTGAGTCATAAAATCCATCATTTAAATAACAATTTTGTATTCTCTTGCCAAATTATACATGTTACGTGGATAGTAAATTATGATATAATCATTTAATCAATCATTGAGTCATCTATTTTTTTTATTTTATTTTTTTTATCTTTAGATGCTTCCTTAAATGCCTTACCAAGTTGTAGTAATTTTGACTTCCTCAGGTACATACGCTGTTACTACTTTGCAGTGAGAAGCCTGATAAACATCGGTGGGCTGCCAGAGCCGACAACCATTTTTGAAATAGCTTTTCAGATGACCAACTTTTTCATTGGTATCTTTGTATTTTCCAGTCTGATTGGCCAGGTCAGTATCAGTATCTTAATTATTATCAAGATGTCACTATAGTTATTTTTCTCCCTGTTTAACACGTTTAATATTTTTCAAATTTTTAGATGAGAGACGTTATTGGGGCAGCAACAGCAGGTCAAACATATTTCCGGGCATCGATGGATGGCTGTGTAGCTTATATGAACACCTACACAATTCCAAAATATGTCCAAAACAGAATAAGAAACTGGTACAACTACACTTGGGATTCTCAAGGCATGCTTGGTGAGATGTCGCAGAACAATCTACTGGAATTGTAAATAGAATAATTGATGAATCACTAAAAGTTATCACATTGCAATGGTGTTAATATGTTTGATTACCTTTTTAGATGAGTCCGAGCTGTTGGATAAGATGCCTCTGGTGATGAAAACTGCCATTGCGGTGGATGTTAATCTAGCAACCTTCCAGAAGATTGCGCTTTTTCAGGTGACTCAGTATTAGGCCTGTATTTATTCATTAAATAGAGCAGTGGTTCTTAACCTGGGTTCGGTGAGTCGGTCTCAGGGGTTCGTTGGAGCCTCTGGCGCGGAGTTCAAGGGTTAGACCATCAATGGCTCTAGATGATCATGTGACATTGCTTGCCCAATCAGTGCTGCAAGTAATTTATATATATACCTTTCTTGAATTTGAAGATTTTTTAAATCATTTTATTTTACACTATTCGGTGAATGCGCATATGAAACTGGTGGGGTTCGGTTGCTCCCACAAGGTTAAGAACCACTGACATAGAGTTTAACTTTATTTTAAGGCAGATAATTCAAAAATAATGAATACACGTTTTGCTGTTATTTAAAAAAAAAGAAAACGTGAAAGAAAAAAGTATTTCCCAGCTCTACCCAGAATTATCTCAAATGCCTGAGAATAGGTTTATTAATAGATATACTTTAATAAAAGGAGAGACATTGTAGACATAATCTAGCGATAACTTGCAAGTGAGAATCGGTCCTGGCTCGACCTCGCCACCGGAGCATTCTGAAGAAAGGCATCCTCCTCTGTCCATTTAGTCGCACATAATCAAAACACCTAAGGTTATCTTATTCAAACAATTGCATAAGCTAATCGAATAACACAATTAAGGTCAAAAAACAACTGCAACAACAATTGCATATCAGATCGGAAACCAAAAACAACTGCGTAAGAATTTGCACAAGTAAGCATAATAATTTCCATAAAAGGTGAAACGAGCGACAGTATTTTAAAACAATATGCGAGTATTTTCGGAAGTTGATTCGATTATCGCCATCTGCCGGAATCCAGGTCAAAGCAATTTAAGAGTCCTTCACAGATCTTCATTGCGAACTCAGATCAACAGTCCTCGGCCCGGGACTGTGTGATCTGTCAGGTCAATAGTCCTCAAAACAATTAAATGTCCTCGGAGCCAGCTGCAGGGGGGAAGTGTCCTTGTTATACTGAGCTTTTGTCTGCTTATAATGATTAATGTATCACATATACATATAATGATTAATATGCACATATATAATAATATCCCAGAATAACCCCAACAATTTTACTTCAGACTTTAATTTTCCGAGTTGAACATTCTCTCCTGGACTTCATGAAAACATTGTTCTCAAGCACTGATGATTTTCCATCTAGGGCTGTGACCAGCAGATGTTGGTGGACATGCTGCTGAGGCTCAAGTCTATTATTTATCTTCCTGGGGATTTTGTTGTGAAGAAAGTGAGTATATTTACTTCCTGGATGGTCTGTAGCAACTGCGTACAGGCTACACATGATCATCTCAAATCAGACTTGATCTCTCTACAGGGGGACATCGGTAAGGAGATGTACATCATAAAGAGTGGAGCAGTTCAGGTAGTGGGAGGACCTGACAACAGCATTGTGTTTGTAACACTTAAGGCTGGCTGTGTGTTTGGCGAGATCAGGTTAGTGTGCCGGCCGGGTACAAGTCAATATGCATATCCGATAATTAACTAATTCAATTAAAAAAAAATAGCTTACCTAATACATTATTTTGATAACATTGTAGATCACAGGTGTCAAAGTGGCGGCCCGGGGGCCAAATCTGGCCCACCGCATCATTTTGTGCGGCCCGAGAAAGTAAATCATGAGTGCCGACTTTGTTTTAGGATCTAATTAAAATTAAGAGTATAGATGTATATTAAATTTCCTGATTTCCCCCTTTTAAATCAGTAATTGTAAATTTTAAATCATTTTTTCTGTGTTTTTAGTTCAAAAATCATTTTGTAAAATCTAAAAATATATAAAAAAAGCTAAAATAAACATTGTTTTAGATCTATAGAAAAACTGAATATTCAGGGCCTTTAATCCAGTTCATTTAAAACATTTATATAAAAAAAAAAATCTAAATATTATATCTAAAATGGTCCGGCCCACATGAAATCAAGTTGACGTTAAAGTGTCCCGCAAATCAACCCGAGTCTGACACCCTTGTTCTAGATCGTGTGTATGATATGCACACATAGCTTTTGTGCTTTTCCTCTCAGTTTGCTGCAGTCTGCAAAAGACGGAGGTAACAGACGTACAGCAAATGTCAAAGCATATGGCTTTGCTAATCTCTTTGTTTTGGAGAAGAAGGATTTGTTTGATATCCTGGTGCACTATCCTGAATCTCAGAAGGTGCTGGCCAGGAAGGGAAGGTAAGTCATTACCTAAATAAAAAAAAGAATAATTTTACATGAAGAGTCTGGCTATTTCTCCTCAGAGATATTCAAAAATAAGCTCATTCTTTTAGTTAATAGGTCTTAGTGTAGCAAGTGCTTATGATGAAAGCATGTACAATTGTGCAAATGTCTATCAAATATACTGGATCATCAGGATTTCAATGTTTATTATGCATATATAATTTTGTTTTTATTTGCTCGAAGGAAATTAACCAAGGCCAAAGCTCCCCCAGGTGCTAAAGATGAGGAAAAGCCAAGAGGTCTGGCCAATTTTGGTCCCAAACCACCAACACCCAAAATAATGAGAGCATTTATGAACTTGCGCAAACTCAAGGTAAGTTCACCAAGTCAATGAAGCTTTTAGTAAATACTGATGATAGATGATGCAGCAATAAATGGTTGTAAAGGTAATTGTGTATTTTTGTTTTCTTCACAGAAACAACAAGAGGAAGGCATGAAATAGGTTCTACTGAAACTGCCTAATTTTGCACTCAAGTTTCATCAGTGATGGACCGTCAGGGCTTGCAAGGCCTAAAAATATCTTAATAATATTTTGTCCATGAATTAAATTATTCCCAATTGTCTTTCAGATTCCTTTCATTGCTTCCAAGTGTGTGTTTTCATATTTAAGCATTTATCCCATCACATTTCCGCCATTATTTGTTGCCAGGGTCAGAAATCTACCTGCAGGTCTTCACAATCAGTTCTGCAGGACCTGAAAAAAGCGTCAATAAAACTGTTGCTTTATCCCAAGGGTGTCAAACTTGGGTTGGTTCGCGGGCCGCATTAACGTCAACGCTATTTCATGTGGGCCGGACCATTTTAGATGTAATATTTAGATTTTTACAACTGGGATTCGAACCCCAGCCTCACGTATGGCAGTCAGGTGAGTGAACCTCTACACCACAAATTGGCCACACTTCAGTTTGTCATTATTGGAAGGTCTTGACTACAAATATATAGAAACAACTAATGGAAAATGTTTCCCAACTGGGATTCGAACCCCAGCTGCCCACATGGCAGTCAGGTGAATGAACCTCTACCCAGACCCTGACGGCACACCACTGCCAAGTATCATTTAAATGTCTAGAAGTAAAAGACACTAAAGTGTATGTCATCACAATGTTCATAATGTGCAATACTGTATTTTAAAGGATTAAAGCCCAACCAAAAAGTATTTACAGCTCCCCCCACTAACTAATGCACGTTATGATGAAAACAATGTGTTTTTTAAGTATGAATGCCCAATCAACACGTATTTACAGCCCCGCCCCCGCCCCACCCACTGACTAATGCATGTTATTATGAAAACAATGTATTTTTTTAAAGTATTTAAGTCCAACCAAAAAGCATTTACAGCCCCTCCCCACACACACACACACACACACTGACTAACGCACGTTATTATGAAAACAATTTATATTTTGTGTGTGTCTATTTTTAATAGGCGTGGCCGACGTCACAGTTCAAATTGCCGACGTCAAACCCCAAAATGGCTGATGAGCCAGGAGGCAAGACGGGCGTGCACTGCAGAGCAGCTCAAAAGTGACGATTTGCCGAAGAAAGCCTGACAAACATCTCACAGGACGATGCAGCACATTCGGTACGTTGTCATTTGGGGATTTCGAAGCCCCAGTTCTCGTCTTAAGAGTGATAAGAGCATGATTCGTTGACGTGATGTCGCCCCATGTGTGTGCAGACAGCAAAATGTTTGCAAACAAATTGGCTACATTGCGTTACCGATCGCTCTTTGTTTTAAAAGAAATCATTCCATTGTGTGTTTCAGTCCCTCAACGAACACCGACTGCTGGGAAACATCAAGAATGTGGCCAAAACGACCAGAAAGGGGCATCTTGTCGACGCCATAACAAAGTGAGTCATTTTTAAATAGTTCCGATTTTCTCTATCCGTGTAGAATTTAAACGTCAGCGTTCAGTATCCAAGGCTTTGCGCAATTGGCTTGTTTTCATCATGATACATCCAACTTTTGAATGTAAAGACTAACTAGCTTGGTGTTTTTTAATAGCAAAAACCTGTGGATAAGTCTCCCACACAAATGCCATTAGTGGACGTGTAAGGAATAAACAGTAATCCCGCGATTATCGTGGTTAATGTAGACCAGACATGCCTGGGATAAATGAAAAACTAAAGTAGAGTCAACCCTATTGAATTAAATTAAAAAAAAAAAAAACTATAGTGGCAAGTGTAGGAGTAGCTTCCGCTTGTGAGTTTCACATCTTTCTGAACTTACAAATAATAATCGAACATGGGCTTTGTCATCATACCCAGATAACTGCGTATGATGAAATTGCTAATTGGTACAAAAAATTCTGCCATGTAGTGGAACTGTGCACTAGATTATATACTTTTACCCCGTTAACTTAAAGACCTCAGGGCTTGGACCGTTTCGACAAAATCTAAGTGAGACATTTATTCAAAAATGGTGCAGGCGTAATTTTTGACTCCTTTAAAAAAAAAAAAAAATCCTTGGCATAAGAAGAGAAAAACAGAAGCTTTTTGGAAATTTATTTTTTTAAGAATGAATGGATTTTAAATAATTGACTGAAAACTCAAGGCAGAAGTAGGATTTTATTTATTATTTTCATGTAATTGGTGGGCCCCTGTCCAGTGTGTTTTCTATATTTCCCACCACATCAAGATCCTGATTATTTGTTTGTGGAGGAAAAAATGAAACCAGACCATCAGGAGTATGTCTAATATTGCCACCATTTGCAGGGTCTGAATAATGGGTACCCTTTTGATGTTTAATAGAAAAAAAGCTAAATGTAGGTAGTTTTTTTAGTTAAATTTGACTTAATCAGACCCTAGTCTGTATTTCTTTTTTATGTAACTTAATCTATTGTGCCTTGACCCCTTTTTGGTTTTCCAGAATTCCACAAGGGGGACAAGGTTTCCTGCCTATGTACAGATAGGCTGACGCACCCCCTCATTTCTCGGTGCTGGGGGTTACGCCAGAACCTATCTCCAAACTTTTTCAAAATAAAAGGTAAGACCTTGCGAATGGTTTTTTACTAAACTTTGTGCCTTGACCCCCTTTTTTGGTTTTCCAGAATTCCACAAGGGGGACAAGGTTTCCTGCCTATGTACAGATAGGCTGACGCACCCCCTCATTTCTCGGTGCTGGGGGTTACGCCAGAACCTATCTCCAAACTTTTTCAAAATAAAAGGTAAGACCTTGCGAATGGTTTTTTACTTAACTTTGTGTATTGACCCTTTTTTGTTTTCCAGAATTCCACCTGGAGCCAAGGGGAGTGTCTTCGTCCATTTGAAAATGGATGAAGGCAACCCTGATTTTTCAAAATGCTGGATGGCCTGGGCGAACCTATCAGTGAAGTTTTTCAAAATAAAAGATCTTGCAAAGTATATATGGGTGTTATGCCAGAACCTATCTCCAAACTCTTTCAAAATAAGTTTTTCAATGTATACATGTGTTTGTCTTGATCTAACAAAAAATGCAAGTAACAATCCAAGTTAAAAAAATTTATTTACAGGTAAACATTTCAACTTTGGCATTACATTGAAGTGTTGATTGGTGTGGCCAATCTTTCCTCCGGTTTGTCCACCTGTGGACACAAGAAAATACATTTTAGTTAAAGGTTCACACTTACAATTAATTTTTGTAAAATACACTTTGAAAATAAAATTATAAAAGAAAAAATGGGGAATAGACACTTGGAAAATAAAATTTAAAAAAAAAGCTGGTGGAATAAACACTTGGAAAATAAAATTTTAAAAAAGCTGGCGGAATAAACACTTGGAAAATAAAATTAGAAAAAAGCTGGGGGAATAAATGAGAAAACACTTAGAAAATAAAATAAACAGGGTATGTACACTTAGAAAATAAAGCTGGGGGAATAAATGAGAAAACACTTAGAAAATAAAATAAGAAAAAAAACAGGGTATATACACTTAGAATATTTTTTTTTTTTAAAGCTGGGGGAACAAATGAGAAAACACTTAGAAAATAAAATAAGAAAAAAAACAAAATTAAAAAAAAGCTGAGGGAATAAACACTTTGAATTCCTGCTCTAACATTAACTGAGATCCTTCTTACCTTAAAGATATAGTCAAAGAGCTGTGGAAATGAAGGGCCAGTGAAACATCACCATGATGATTTAGGGTTTTATTTAATTTGGACTTTCAGAAGTGCAGAGACACCATATGATTCAAGTGGGCAACTTGCGAGGAAGATATCTCAGGCCTGTTGCATGCAAAAAAAAAGCAAAAGTTAGAATATATAGAATGGAGATTCAACTTTTTTGGGGGGAGTAGTTTTACCTGGCCCAGTCTCATCTTCTATAACCTCAATAGTGCTCTAGGCATGCTAGAAGAGCTGCATCTTGGTGCTAAACAGGGAAAATTTGCACACAAAAAAGCATAAGTTAGCATATATAGAGCCTGGAGATTCAACAGATAGGCTTAGTAGTTTTATCTTGATGCTAAACATGGAAAACTTGATTTAACCAAGGTATTTGGGGGTTGCCAAACAATTACAGGATAGAGAAATCTTACAAGAAATTTAATAAACGATCAAGATAAAGAATGAAAATTAGTTAGCGAGTGCCAAGTGTTATTTTTCCTTTTCCAGACAAGGCGATTAAATATACAGACGTTACCATGCGTAAACAGCTAGGACAAGGGTGTCAAACTCGGGTTGGTTCACGGGTCACAATATCGTCAACTTGAGTTCACGTGGGCCGGACTATTTTTGAAATAATATTTTGATATTTTTTTCTATTTAAATTGGATTAAAAAAACTGCATCAAAATCCCTAAATATTCAGTTTTTATAGATCTAAAAAATTGTTTGTTTGAGCTTTTTTTTTTCTTCATGAGGGAAAATATCTTATAATAATTTGTTTTTCATTTCAAAAGGAAACAACATTTTTGGGAATATGTTCAATATTAGAGTGGAAAACAGAATTTTTGAAATATATTTATTTTTAGATTTTACTAAATGCTTTTTGAACTAAAAACACAAAAAGGAAAAAATGGATTAAAAAAATACAATTATTTATTTAAAAAGGGGAAAATGAGGAAAGATAATATACATGTATAATCTTCATTTGAATTTGATCCTAACAGAAAGTCGGCAGACATGATTTACTTTCTCGGGCCGAACAAAATGACGCGGCGGGTCAGATTTGGCCCCCGGGCCGCCGCTTTGACACCAGTGAGTTAGGAGAAAGTTGGCTTAATAGTTTTGTATACGGCGATTAAATATACAGACTGACGTTAACAGCTAGGAGAAAGTTGGCTTAAGTTTTGTACAAGTGATTTTTTTTGTAAAAACAGAACGGGTGTTTAGCACTCGCAATGAAAACTATCATTACATGAAACACAACAGTCATGCCTCTGGATGTCATTCTAGAGTGAGCATTTACCCAGCAAACTGTCGGTTGATGACTCGGCGTTATTTGATTAAATTTAAAGTCTTGCTACACGACTCAATAATGGAGAGAAAACGGACAACATACTTTTTAAGTCAAATCGTGACGCTAACGCTAGTGCTAACGAGTAACATACGGCACACAGCCGGTGGGGAAAAGAAGCCCAAATTTAAATTGTCGACGGTGTGTTAAACCTGGCATTAAACTAAGAGATTTGTTGGCGTTTTGGGCTCAATGGATTGCTAAAAAATCTCCCGATAGCGTGATAAAAACGCATTTTGGCCAGTAAATTGCTCTCCCACTTACCTCGTTGGTGTGCTCGTCGGACCGTCAGCGTGTGAAAGGCGTTCCAAAAGGAACGGTCACTGGGCATGCGCTTAATTAACTCAGCTGCGTCACCAAGAGATGCTTTGTCCTCCCAACTCAATGTCTACGTATGTTTTGAAGATGACGTAGAATTTTTGTGGTCTTGATGCTATAAAACAGTATTGAATTGAATTAGATTGAATGCTTTTATTGTCATTATACAGGTATAATGAGATTTAAAGCTTTCACCACATAGAGCACAAATAACAACAGACAAATAAATAATCAATAAATAAGAAACGAATAAATAAGTAGTTGAAATGAGGTCAGTAGAGTGAAGGATGAGTTCCATGGGTTTTTTAGACGCTCAGCGCTGAGTCTATGGACGCTACAACAAACAACCAGACAGAAAATCAATATAATAATGATTAAAAGTTAAGGCCTGTTTTTTTTTTTACATACCACCTACCTCGGAGCAGTTCTGCTGAATCCTGTATACTACAATGAAACTGATGTATCTTTAAACTCAAAGAGGGATGCTATAGTAATAGTTCATTCGTTCATTTTCTTAACCGCTTCATCCTCACTAGGGTCACCCTGAATTGGTGGCCAAATTGGGTTCCCCTAATAAAATTAAGTGATGGTCTATACCTAAATTGGTATCATCTCATCTCATTTTCTGAACCACTTTATGGGTATGCAATGTGCAAGATTCCCAAGTGGATTTGAATATATATCTTTGTACTCATTAGGGTTGCGGGGGGTGCTGGAGCCAATCCCAGCTGTCTCCATGCCAGAGGCGGGGGACACCCTGATTGGTGGCTAGCCAATCGCAGGGCACAAGGAAACGGACAACCATGCACACTCACACCCATACCTAGGGGCAATTTAGAGTGTTCAATCAGCCTACCATGCAAGTTTTTGGAATGCGGGAGGAAACCGGAGTACCCGGAAAAAAACCACACACAGCTCATACATATTGGATTCAATGTTCACACTAATGTGAATATATAGTGTGTACATAGTGTCTTGATATACCAAAGTAGAGGCACGAAAGGTTTGTTTTTCATATCACTCTTTCCAAATAGACACCTATGAAGCATATTTGCATTGCAAATATTGCAAAAATTGCCACAGAATACAGATAAAGAAAGCAGCATGGAAAAAAAAGAAGAAGAGATAGTTAGCAGCTTCTTATTGTCATGAGCAAAATATGCAACTGGGCATTTTCCTCTGATTATATTTTTCCCCTCAATAGCAGTTCTCTCAAGAGCAATAAGCTGAAATTGGACCTTTTATGTTTGAAACTAATGGCAGAAGATTTGGGGGTCCTTTGGCAATTTCCCATTGCGTTGCATGGATGGCTTTATTTTTTTCAAAATGTCTTTCAGAGTCTGCGTTCTAACTGTGCAGCTTCCAATAGATGATCTCTTTGTCCTCTCCACCTGTGACCACTGTGGCACTCAGCTCATTCATCCACATGGCTGTGACCGGACCTGCTCACATAGGATACACACACACACATACATAAAAGAACATCACAAATACATTATAGTTTTTTCACCAACAATGCAAGATGTTACCATTGCCTTTAGTGTTTATTGAGAAGATAACTGCACCTGAATGTGCCGAGAGCCTGGAAAGGACGGTGTTGCTCATCAAGTCCCAAAGTAGTAGATCACCTGATTGGCCCCCGCATAGCACTGAGTTTCCGTCCCAGCAGAAACACCTGACGTAAGCCAAATAGGCACAATTTCATTTAGGTAAACATGGATTTTTGTGTACTTTCTGTCGGTACATTACCTTAGCTCCTCCTCTGATTTAACAGAAGAGGTCACCATTCCCGTCTGAACGTCAGTGACCTTCATGAAGCAGTCAGCACCAATGCTGAGGACGTGTCGACTATCTGAATAAAACGAACAACTTGAATATTAAACCTTTCTGACTGGTTTAAATTACCTACTAGTTGAAATACAGAAACCATTCAGAACATATGTTACCGCAAATCACTACCTGGTGAAACATATTACATCAACTTTGTACACCAATAGAAATGAATTATGCAGGATTCCAAAGTGGATTTGAATATATATATATATCTTTATATCGCCTCTCGTATTGACTTTTTTTGGCATGCATCAATCAGTTTTCACTGAAAAAGAGAGCTTGCCTGAATAAATAAAGGTAAAAATTAATAACTGTACTGCTTTGCTGCCACCTTGTGGCTTTAAAAGAAAACTACAATGTGTGTCAAATTATACTCGCGTTTTTAAACCCACCAAAGGAATTAGGGTTTTATCAGCGACTATGCTTTTAAATGCTACCAGGTTGCATGATAATAATAATCGAACTGACCTGGACTGAAAGACACACAGTGGACTGTGGCAGAATGACAATCCACTTGCTGCAGGGTTCCATAGGTGTCCGTGTCCCAGATGGTGACGGCACCGTCTTTACATCCGGAGACCAAAAGAGTGCCCAATGGATTCATCCCGATAGCGTTTACCTGAATTTGTTACATTCAAATCACAAATCTATAAGTAACGTTCCTCTTTTATTAACAACAACAATTTTCAGTCTGCCAACCAGCAATTGATATCAAACAGGTTCTTCGCACCAAACTTGTGCCCGAGTACCTCCAGATTACTAATATCATTTCAACTCAGAAATGTGATTGAATATGCAAGGAAGTGTTTTCCTATTCAAGTCATGATTTTTAAATGGCCAACTCACCCCTCCATCATGTTCCAATTCAGCAAGCAGCTCAAAATGTGACCTCTTTTGACTGCACAAAACATTAGGATCACATTGCCACACCTAAGAAGTAAACAACCACATAGTAAACACTCTCCTGCTCTTACAAATACTCTAAAATGCGCATCGATACTCTCACCTTGACAGTAGAATCCCAAGACGCTGTGTAGAGCTTATTGTTGGCCCAAAGCACTTTACTGACAGCATCATCATGCCCCATCAGCGTGTCCTGCCGCCTTCCATATGGGATGGAATAGAAATACCTAAGGGGGACAAAAGAGTAAGTCACAACAAGGCCCATCATTTCATGCACAAAAAACCAATCTGTATTAAACATACACATTATTGTCCCACGAAGAACACACTACAATTTGATCATCTGCCAGCATCAGGCACGATGACAAGGCCTAAAAGACAAGTGAAAGAAACGCTTAGGTTGGATTTAAACAATATTTTACCATCTAACTGTGCATTAAAAAAAAGAATACAACCTAAATTATTGTCCTTATTTAACCCACCACTCCACATAGTCGTACAAATCTACTCTGCATATTTGTGCCAACAATGATAATTTAAAAACATCTTGGAGAGGAAAAAAAAAAAGTGAACCACTGACCATATTGGAAAAAGACATGCTCCGTTGAAAGTCCTTTAATTCCTTGGAGAACATCTTAAGTGTTGAGTCTGAAACACGATTAGTAAGTAAAAATCAACCTGTGGTAAAGACATACAGTGGTACCTCGACCTACGATCAGCTCGTGGTACGACGAAAATTTCGATCGAATAATTCGTCCGCGATACGATCAAAATTTCAAGATGCGAGAAAGCCAGGTGGCCATGACATGAGAGGCTGTTTATCATTGTAGCGCACTGTCTTTTTTTGCCGCATCTCTTTCGTGTATAACTACTATATCTACGAGCACTGAACGATTTATTCAGACGAGTTTCGACCAGGAAACGCACAACGAAAGAGGGCTTTCTGGGTAATGAAGTATACTCGTGCACACAACACCCATAGGCAATGGCACCCTTTCTCAGAATAAAACTTCATTACCCACAATCAATACGTGGGTATGCTGTTATTCCTTCCTTAGCCTCTTAGTTCCCGCGATCGCTCACTCAAGACTACTTCTCGTTGGCAAGTGGTCGTGCGTTATCCTATTGTGAGGACATTTGTGTGCATCATTTTCGGAATATTTTGAAGGGAATACAACAGCAAACAGCCCATCGATAGCGAACGTGAGGGTGGAGGCGTGGCAAAACCGCTAACCCGGAAAACGAAGGTAAAAAAAGATTGAAACAAAATTAGAATTCAGTTTTGTGTAAAGTTACATTAAACGTATGTTTGAGTGTGTCTGTATATATTAATCCAAGTTAATTTAAATTTATTTGTTCGTTTACGAGTGCCGTGGATAAAGTCCCCCCGAACACCCCCCCTCCGCCTCCGTGTATGCCGCTGTCTCTACCCTCCGCAAAAGGCGTCTAATTTTACTTCTAGTAAACACATTTTATTACTATTAAACCACTCGTTATTTATTACTTTGTCAATATATGGCGAATTAGAAGAAATAAAACATTTTTTCCAATCCAATATCCTGTTTTTGGTGTTTTTTCAGAGGGTTGGAACGAATTAATTTGTTTTCAATTCATTTCAATGGGAAACATTCGCTCGAGTTACGAAAAGCTCGACATACGATCTGTCTCAGAACGGATTACGATCGTATGTCGAGGTACCACTGTATTAATAAATATGACGTGTACCTTGGGATGTGCTAAAAACAGAAGTTCCATCTCGTGTCACAGTGATGGACGTCACTGCCCTACGCATTAGTACGATGTTACTAACATACCAATGGAGCCTTGTCATTACACATGATCTGACGTTACATACTCTTTATGGATTTTATGCCTGGAGGCTGGTGTCATACGGTCCACGTTTGACCATGTCAACTTCCGGCTTTCCTCTGTCAAATCTTCGAAAGAGGAGTCCTCGTTCAGAGAGCCTGGTAACACAATTGAACTCAATAGCTGCCGTTGCCGATGCTGGTGGAGAAAGGGAGTCCAACCTGGGGTAAGGTCGCTAATGGGTGAGTTGAGGCTGGGGCTCCTGGTGATGTTCTGCGACCTTCCCGTGATTCTCTGAGGATGAGGAGTGGTGAACAGTTGCGTAGGAGTCTGACCAAACTCGAGAATCTGTATCAGCATGGCCACTCTTTGGTCAGGGTCCTCGATACTTAGCAAGAACACGAAAATCTGCACTTTATTGCTTCCTTATTTATGTTCCAGCCTTACAGAGAAGTCCATACTTGGCTTTATTCTTTAAATGTACACTTTGTTTCTTACCTGTCACAGTCAATGCCCCCTTCATAGGTCAATGGGTGAAATACTGAAAAATGATGGCATCAATGTGAGTTTTCTCCCCATTTCTGAATTTGATCATGATGATCTAATCATAGCATACCGTTATTGGCTTCGACAGCTTCGCTTCCTCTCTGCTTGAAACCAAATACCAAGTCGATCCAGTCGTGCAGGTGCTCGGATACATACTGACTTTCTAGCGCCACCTTGTGCTTCTCCAGGAAATCCTTAGCATCTGGAATGGGAAGAGCAAAGCAATGTCATTTGCATTCATTTTGTAATTTTATCGAGGATCTCAAATGTCTGTTATGTACCCAAGGATTGATGATTCAGCAGCTATAATCATGAACACGCAAACGTGCTTTGTCCTCTCTCATTACAGATAGAAAATGGACCTACCTATTAGACACGTGGCTACTTCAAATACATAATCAGCATATTATATTTTCGGTATTATTTACAGTGGTTCAATATATTCCCCCATTAGGTTTCAACTTTAACATCCAGACAGACAAGGATCAATTGGACTCTTTTAATATCAGGTTTTACAGCATGAACTGGGCGGCACGAAGAACGAGACATTACGGTGCAAGCGTCAATCATCCCAGGTGGACAAGAAGTTACCTGAGGCCCAGGGTGGGAGGTGAACATCACAGACAAAGCTTCCATTCTGCCGTCGGCCCAGATTAAGATGCATATGGTTTTCTAAGAAGCTACAGTCGTCTCCATAGAACTCTGGAATTAACTGGGTGATGAAAGAAAACATGAATTTTTACATGCATCAATTCAAATTAATGCAAAATTCATATTATATCCCACTCAATAAACTGTGTTTTACAAATTAGTCACAGCATCATTCGTTTCAAACACTGAATTCGTCTCCCCCGGAAGCAAAAACATTCAACACAATATCAGCCAGTTATTTTGCATGATAAAATTTGACTAAAGTCGATAGGTTTGAAACGTGACTGGACGTTTGGTCGCCGGACGTTTGGTCGCCCGGACGTTTGGTCGCCCGGACGCTTGGTCGCCCGGACGCTTGGTCGCCCAGACGTTTGGTCGCCCGGACGTTTGGTCGCCCGGACGTTTGGTCACCCGGACGTTTGGTCGCGTAATTTTGAGAGCTGGTTTCAACAGAAGATATTTAGATATTAAACTCTCTCTCTCATGAATATAATTTTGAGAGCTGGTTTCAACAGTAAACGTCCGGCGACCAAACGTCCGGCGACCAAACGTCCGAGTACCCGCCTGAAAGGTTATTCCAATATACAAAAATATTACACCAGATACTCTACCTCTTTAAAGTCAGTTGCTCCCTCCAAACAGTTCTTCCATGTTTCCCCTATGCTGTAAGATATAAAAATGTCTCATTAAATCCACAATACCAATCAAACGACATTTTGAGATTACCAGTAGTAAATATACTTTTGTAATCCATTTTTGCACAAAAGGCCAGTTACACCACAGAGATAAAAGATAACACATAGTCTTAAATTAAATGAATCCAAGCGGAGAAAAAAAATCACATCAGAGAATGGCATTTTTAAATCATGCCAATATAAAGTACCTGTTAAACATGCGATCTGGATGGTCAAAACGGCCATTTTGTATACACAGCATGTGTTCTGGAGCTGTGGGGAATGTGAACCAAGGGAGTAAGTCATTGCATATATATATTTAGATGATATACAATGTATAAGTTCCTGACTTACCAACTCTAACCAAGTAAAAAAGGACGTAGCCAGGAGACGAGTAGTGACTGCCGTACATGAATCGAGGCTCCGGCATGCCTCTAAAGCGACACTAAAATTGAGAAGTTGTATCAGAATTATTATTTTTACCTTTGTAAGTATTTATTTTGATGCAATTTATTTAAAAAAAAGGAATTACAACATTAATAATAGGAATGTTTCCAGATAAATGGATAATTGATAAGTATAACTATCTTAGTGAAAGGTATAGCACATTTTAACGATGTAAGATCTCATTATATTCTTTAGGGGGAGGGAGTGGCTCTCACCAGCAGCCCATCCAACCGCTCTTTGTTTAATGCTCCAACAGGTTTGCTGAGGTCCCGAAATGTGGCTGCCTTTGTCAGATCTGTAATACATAAAATAGGACATCAATTATACATGTATACACACATATATATACAAACTATACTAACTGAACTATATACAAGCAAAAATGACCACCTAAAGTAGCTTTTAATTCATACACGTACACGTACACATTTAATTGCGGTAACCAGTATGAATGAGTTTTCTTCTCATTAACAGAAGGGAGCTAACACTTTTAAGCACGTGTGTATTGCAGCGTTATGTCTCTGCCTAAACCCACCCAATTCTGTACTTGTGTAATCAGAAATGACCCATGGGAAGACGGGGTACTGGGAGAGGTCGTTGCAGCTGCGGTCAGCCAAGTTGTTAAGGTGAAGGAGATATTGATAGTTAGTCAGATGGCCACGCTGCCACTGAAGCATGTAACTCTCTGCTGTGTGCTCTGTCATGTGGTTCTCTGAATAACAGGAAACATTGCATATATGAATCTACATGACTTCAAACAATAGAAACACATAATATTGATTTAGTCGTAGTAGTAGAATGAAATGAAATGTTACACTATTCATTTGAATGGTTCAGTACATCTTGTTACACTATGAGGAAAATTTGATGACTAGGGCCCCAAAAACTGCAGTAAACAACACAAATATGAGTAATTGATTCTTCTGGTCTCCAAATGTTTTACAGCACAATAGAATAAAGAATAAAGCTCCTGATTCTTTAGAATGCACTGCAGTAAAAGTATTGCGATAGCAATTGAGGATTTGTTACATCATTGCATTCCCTCACCCAGGAATGTGGCAATGAAATAATAAATTTCATCTCTGTCTGCCGTGTTGTAAAACTTGAGATAGATGTCCGAGCAGAAGTCGTTCTCGGAACAGAAAACTTCCAGCCCCTGCATGAGGGGATAAAGACCGTGTTATGTTTGTACACCAAAAGAGAGTGCTTGAACTCGTGACCGGACGATTCGCCGAAAGACGTTTCGCCGACGGACGTTTGGCCGACGGACAGTTCGCCGAACGGACGTTTCGCCGAAACAGGATTCGCGCGCTCGCCCCGCCCCCGGATGATTTGCAAAGATTAATCTCAATGTTTTCTATGCTGGTGTAAGTTTTCTGGAGTGGGATTTCTGGATTTACAATTTCATTACAGTAGTACTTACTGTTACTACTACTTTATTTTCTCTATTTCTTCTGTCACATACTGTTCTGCGGGATCTCCAAATTGGTACTACTTTAAACGCAAGGATAAAATAAAAAATATAAAAAATTGGCATCACATTGTAGTACGTACTTGTATTTAGAAATATGTCCAGCGGGATGCAGTACATGCCCTTGTTATTCCTAAATGAATGTTATCTGTAACGGGCCGTATATGGCCCGCGGGCCGAGGTTGAAAAACATGTACACACACGATCCGGGGGCGGGGCGAGCGCGAATCCCGTTTCGGCGAAACGTCCGTTCGGCGAACTGTCCGTCGGCCAAACGTCTTTCGGCGAATCATCCGAGTACCCTTGAACTTAGAGCACTTGTACTCACAAGGGGTCTGAGGCCGTGTCTTCTTTTGTAGATCCGCCTGACTTTATGCAGTTTGATCTGAATGACCTGCTCCTAATGTGTGAAAGGAATGACATCATTTTTGAGCTCATCAATCTGCAACTCCTAAGCATTCAGACTGTAAGGAGCCGCACTCTTAGGCAAATAAGTCAGCTCACCGGATAACCATTTAGTGGCTGAAAGTAGAGATTCTCATTTGTAATGCAGACATGGCCGGGGTTGGACACCAGAGGCAGGACCGTCTCCACCGCACATTCCATATGAGGCTTCTCAGCAACATTCCGAAAGCTTGACATTACAAAACCAGAACTATAGCGGCATCAAAATTATCAGCCAGGTACAGATTTTCATTCTCTGCTAAAACCCAAATGTCAACAATGAGTACCGTATTTTCACGACTATAAGGCACACTTAAAAGTCTTAAGTTTTCTCCAAAATAAACAGGGCGCCTTATTATCCAGTGTGCTTTATATATGGGAAAAAAATTAAAATGTGTCATCCATTGAGGGTGCGCCTTATAATGTGGTGCGCCTTATAGTCGTGAAAATACGGTATGTTTGATACTACACATACCAGAACTTGTCGAAAGACGTTCTTGCCAGTCGGGATTGAAGATTGGCTGTAATCTGGACGATAAAAACAAGCGATAAAACATCTAAGAGTGTGTTATTGCTACTTTTAAACAGCTATTATGCAAGTCACCATGGCAGTCTGATCACCAAGTTTTTCCAGACAGGATGCTCTGTGCAACTGGAAAATAAAAACAAATCATCTGCGTGAACACTAGCAATGGAAGACCATGATTTCCAAATACTCTGTTCTAAAAGGCATACATACTTGATGTAAAGTTTGAACGACATCCTCTGTTTTACACCACACTTCCAGTTGAAATTTTACAGTCTTCAAGCCCTGTCAATTGAACAAATACATTAGGTTGCTAAGAGAAAAGTACTGGTTAAATTAATCAAGAAATTTCCCAAATACGGGATGAAATAAAATTCTAATCTAATCTAAATCCAATCTAATCTAAGTATTTTGACAGTATGAAAAAACATAAATTTAGTGCTTGCTTTGGATTTAAGATTCAGTAGATAAGAACTATTCTATAGTAGATCTACCTAATTAGAGATCAATACAAGAACTGTATCATTATATGCCTTAAAAAAATGTGTGTAATTTAAAAACATAACTTTTTAAAGGCCATTTAAGCAATGGTTGTGTGCAAGGGAAAGTGTGGCTAATTATTAACTGTATTTCAAATATTAATAATATTATCATAATATTTCAAAACCATACAACTGAGACTAAAACAACATCGATTAACACCTGCAAGGTAATATCAGACTCACTCGTTCATTCCTGTAAGGTGAAATGATGCAGTTTTCTTTTATGTAAATAACCTGCAACAAAAAGGAAAGTGGTTATTTTTAGGTAAAAAAATGTATATATATTATTGGACTAAGGAAAAATGGGAAATTTAAATGATAAAGGGATGGAATGTGTGTGTTTGTCATCGTTAAATTGTCTCACCTGTTCACATAGAATTGAAATGGAGGACGGCTTGGGTCTGGGAAAGAAACATTAATAAATAAATTGGTATGAATGGTTATCAAAAAGATTATTAAACACATAAATAAAAGGTATTGTTACAATACATGTTTTGTTTTTGCAAAATGATTTCCAATTAATTGTATTCATGTCGAAGAAACTACACCAAATTGACAAATAAAATGAACAATATTGTAATTGAAACACAACATTCACAAAATATTACTCACTCATTGAAAGGGTTGGTCTCTTTTTCCACAAACTCAACCTGATTACAGTCACGCAGTGGAATCTGCAAGAAAAACAAAAATACACTTAATAGATAAAAAAACAGTATTTTACTATATGCATACTGTACGTAGTTTGGACGGTCCGACTGAAAATTAAAAACAAACCTTTAAGATTGGTTCTGTAAAATCTTCTGGGTCAAAAATGACTGATCTGGAACAGACCTTTAATGAGCCTCGGATTTTTCTGGACAGAAAATAATTGAAACGTTAGGATTCAATTAGACGGTGAAAATATAAACAATACAAAAACATTTGATACTACATATGAAAGATGAAAAGGTTACCTCTTTGTGGCTGAGCTTTTTGTCACATTGTATGCAGTGTGCTGTTCAAAATAATATTCTTCCAAGTCCAATAACAAAAGAGAAAATCTAGAGAAGGTTTAAGCACAAAAAAACAGCCTTAATCATTTTTGAAGACATTTTTAGGCTCAAAACATGCACGATTTTAAGTATATTGCTGTAATTGTGTCATCCTCTCAACAGGCTAAATTATCACTGTACTTTACCAAGGTTTCCTTCATCAGGATGATTACAACAGACCAAAATAATATCAAATTCTCTGTTGAAAGCGAGATAGTAACATACTGGATCTTCAGGTTGGATAGCATTTAACGGCACCGCCGTGACTGTACTTAAAGTTGCATGAAGGATGATGCAATATCAGGTTCTTATAATTACAACATGTTAAAATTCACAGGAAGAACAAGTACTTAGTAATGAGTCAGGCTGTTTTTAGTTTTTCTGCTTTCATTCCCCATGTCAAGAAACAAATGTTTATACCATGTTGTTGTTGCAATATCACATTCATGAATGTGAGAGCAAGTATAAATGAATGGATTAAACGTGAAACATTGTATAATTTTTTTGCTAAAAAAATGGCGTGACTATCTAAAATTCTAAATGAAGTTATCCTTGTGCCTGCCTGAGTTTTTCTCCAGGTAGTTAAAAAAAACATATATAAAATGAAAAAAAATGAAAATAAGCAGTACGGAAAATGAATGAACTAATTATTAGATTCTTGCAGTGGTGGGCCGTCAGGGCCTTCAAGGCCTTCTCTGCTGGCCTAAGAAATATCTGAATCATATATTATGTTTTGTCCATTAATACTTATTAAATAATTCCAAATTGTCTGTTAGCTTTTACAATTTTAGTGCATTTTTTGCCATTTCCTCATTGACGTCCATCGCTGTCTTTTTCCGGGGAAATCACCCCCTGGCCCAGTTGTAATGTCTGAAAAGCTCCAGTATTTGTATTTAATCATTAAATCCTGCTAGGAAGTGGATTTTACCCAATTTTGTGCATTGATTTATTGATTATTTTTAATGTGTCACAGCTGTAGCTGCAGTAGAGGTTTTATACTCATAAAATTGTTTTTGATGGTTGGATTGATTCGTTGAAGGCGCTACGAGAAAATGCACGGACCGCCACTGGATTCTTGTAATCATAATTGCAAACACTGCCCCCTCCCCTTCCATGCACATATCAGCTTCCATTGGTTACATTTTTACAACCAATTATTTGAACATCATTTTAAAAGGACACATTTTTGCATTAAGATTCTACATATTGTTTCTATTGGTTACATTTTTACAACAAATTATTTGCACATCATTTTAAAAGAACACATTTTTGAATTATGATTCTACATATTGTTTGATCTATCATTGTTAAACAATAGCGTCACACGATGTAGTTGCAATCTGAGTATCTGCATTACTTACATTAAGTGCATTGTAGTCTTTGAAATGTCAGCCCCTTTTCGCAATTAGATAGTACCATAAGGGCTAATAAACTTTTTAAATTAAAATCAACTTTATTTATTTTGGTACTTCATGGCACAGGTCAGGTTCGATGAATCGGATATCCGATTGTGCATCAGCATCATGTTAGCAAAGTCAACTTGAGCATGAAATTCAATAACCTCTGCAGTATAAACCCCGTTGAAACAAATACTACATTTCCCATAAATCTCCAGTCTACAGTCAAAAGACCGAACTACTTCCACAAATGGCACTAAAGTCGGTAAATATGTCAGCACAAGGACGTTCATCATCTTTCATTAGCTAATTAGACTTAGTATGACTTTGTTCCTCTGCACATTCAAAAACCACAGTGGTAGCCCTACAGCCATTGACTGTCTGCAGCATGCACACTGGCACGGCGGCTCGCTAAAATAATAATATAATAATTATGATAAGAATAATAATGATAACAATACCAACCTTTCCTTAGTTCGCTCTTTATTCTTCAAAAATGCCATGACTACATCATTCTGCGAGACCGAAGCTGCTCACTCAGTCAAACGCCTGTAAACAAGGAAACTTCCTTGACACCACGTGATTCTAAATAAGAGATCTTTGACGATACTGAACATCCACTACCAACGATTTTTACCATATTTAAAAAAATGTACTCTAAAGGAAAAAGTATAAATAAATGTGAAACTATGGAATACATGTGGTAATTAGGTATGACAAAACAGCAGGAATGTATTCATCTTCTGTCGCTCATTATGCTTTTCACTCGGGTTTCTTTACTTAATAGACGATCTTGGTTCGGCGACGTCTTGACGTGCCAGTCAGTCCAGTGACTGCAAACCGAAGTTTCGAAAAATTGCGAAATGATAGTAAGGTAGATTGAAAAACATGATATTATTATTATATTAGTGTTTGTGTAGCAGAAGTCATGCTGCGTTTCAGTAGATCGAAATGCAGTGGAATAGAAACCTCTGCGGGCTCGCCTTTAGCTTCTTTTTTGTTGTATCGTATTTCACGAATAAGGTAAGTTTTTCAGAAATATCAAGTTTTATATGAAGCGATCACCTTTAAATATATCTCATTTAAAATAGATTTCTCTTTTGAAGAATATAAATGAATCTGACTTACTTTTTTTGCGTTTTCCGCGGTCAGATTTGAGTGAAACCGTTTCTACTTCCTTTTGAAGTTAGTCATCTAAATCTCCATTTGTGTCATAAACTAATAATTGAGAGCGATCCAGCGCAAGTTTGCCAAAAACAATAACAGTATTACAAAAAATAACATGCAGCAATTAATTAAATATGCTTGTTATTGTAAATTGTTCAGGTTGCCTGTGACATTAAATCAAAGTTTGTATAAGTCTCGTTTAAATACATTTAAATAATTTTTGACTATAAAATCGAGCCTCAAAATCATAATATGACTCAAATCATGCGTTTGTGTATCGTTTAATACATCTGAAATTTTGACAAAAAAATTGTCTTATCACATATACTCTACTTTATTCTGTTTTTGGATCATCTTTTCAGAACATATGAATCCAAATTAAAGGCGTTTTATAACTACAGCTCTAGCTCCCTTCCAAATGAAAATCATTTTTTATATCGTGAAATCTGTTGTAATTTAATAACGAATGAAAACATTTGTTTCCAATGTCATTTTGCTATGTAGTTATAAATAAAACCACATCGATCTGTTTTTCAGTTTGTCTTGACTGTAATGAAATTCACCTATCCAACCTTATTCCAAGGGTGAGTGACATAGTATTTAATTACGGCATTTTATTATTGCATTCTGACGGTATTAACTAATTCTATTCCTCTGTCAAAGATGGCAGACATTTATCGGGGCGTTACTGCTTCTCCTTTTTGGAAAGCTGGGATGGGTGGAAATGAGCCGCATCTCCAGGTACACTTTATTAACAATTCATTCATTTTACCATATTTTCTCGCATACAAGCCATATTTGCAACTTTAAAAAATGATGACTGATTCAGGGGTACAGCTTATATACGCCCACAAGACTTGCCATATTATTTTTCACCAGTAGATGTCGGCAAAGTAACATTTACTATTTGTTGGTTATTTTCTGTTTTGCAGCAAGAAAACAACCATTACTGGATGAATTAATTCCTTATGTTATTGACCCTAATAATGTGCTTTTGATTCATACAGTATCTCAGAAATACCACGTGATGATTTTTTCTTAAGATTTCACCTTCAAAGTAACACATTTGTACTCCCTATTAAAACCATGAATGTGAAGGTGAAAATTGTGAATCAGGGGGCAGCTTATACGCGATAAATTGTAAAATTCAACCATTTTAAGGCAATTTTAAGGGGCGGCTTATATGCGAGTAAATACGGTAATTCACTTTGAGACTCCAAAATGTCTGCTACATTTAAAAATGACTTTCAGATCAGCTGCCTTTGCCTGGCTTCCAGGCTCCCTACTATTTGTAGGAAACATTTATGCAGGTTCCAGAGCTCTATCACGTCTCGTGAGTTACTATCTTAATATTACACATATGTAATGCATGTTAAAAAATACATTAAATTTATTTTCCCCTTGCAGGAAATTCCTTTCTTTTTCACTCTACAGAATTCATCTCATGTTGTGAGTTATGTCATCTTGAAGGCTGTTCATAGAGAGGTAAGAATACATTTAAGTGTTTAAAATTGCAGCTCATATTTACCCAAAATCACCCATTTATATCATTACAGAAAATTGAGTGGGTGAAATTTATCAGGTTTGTGATTTACTTTATATTGTATATTTCTAAATATGAGATTATGAACCCTATTGAGCCTATTATATTTGCTTTCTCCTCTGTTAGCATATGTCTCATGCTGATTTCAGCCATCAACCTCCCTGCCTATGATCCCCAGGTTACTACTATTTGTCATCGTAGCATACATACATTATTTTTCAGTTAATTCATGTTTTTGTACACTTTATAGTTTGACTTCACCGGTTACATGTGGGCCATTGCTCATCTAGTCTGTGTTGGTATGTCTTAACTTTTAAGTACATACATATTTACTGTTTAAAAATCCCTTTTGCCTTTGTGATGACTTTAAATATTTGTTTTTTAGGGGCCTATAGGGTGTTTCAAGTTCACTATAAATCCAGTAATTTAAGGTAAATGGGTACATATTTATCCATATAGAAGTAATATTAAATTTCTACTTACTCATGTGTCTCTTTTGTTTTTTTCTCATGTAGTGACATTGAACAGCAATGTGTCAACTACCTGTTCAGGTAAGAACAAATATTTCAGAATACATTATGGATTATAAAAACAACCCATGTGAGGATAAGCATTATGTAAAATGATTGAATATATAACTGGAGAATAAACTGTTTTTTGTGACAGCGTTTTGCTTCTTGGTATGGCTGCTCATCCATCAGGTGATAATATAATTATTATCTATTGTCTTGAACTTCCTGAAGTATATAGGCTAGTGGAAATGGGAAGTGCTGCACTTTAGCCAATGAATGACCTTCATTCATCTACAGGTGACCTCAGCAGGGCCCTGGAGTTCCCTTCTCTTCAGTCATACTACTTCCGCGGGGGCTGCTGTGCCAGGTGAACCCACCAAGGCCTTTAACCACTATTAACACCTACAAAGTAATAGGAGAAATGTTATAGGTACTATGGGAAATGCTCTTAATATTGAAGTTCAACCTAAAATAAAATAAATCTATAAAAATCAAATGTCACAATCAGAAACTAGAATGGGAAAGGGAAATTTGCAAACTTTTGAGTTTTTGATGCATAACTAATGTTCAGTCCTTTACACAAAAGTTGCTTTTTGCTAACAAGCAAATAATCCAACAGTAAATTTATGCTAAAATTATTTTTAGTTTCCATAGAAATCAAATTCAACCATGCTTTTCTCTGACATTATAATCATATTAAACACTCCATCCTAAAAAAAACCTGTTTGAAGCGCCTCAATTGCAAAGCTACTGTTAAATAATTATTGTCTCAACTTGCCCTCATAATCTTAAATCTTGATCTAAAATGTAAGCAGGATGAGGGATTTTTTTATACTAATGGCTCGAATGTGACTTTCCTTAAACTGTGAATACACATAGTATATTATTAATCATACTATTTGCATTGTTTTGTGATTTGACAGTGCCTTGCTGGGCTTTTTGCTGCTTTTGGCGACAGTCAAATTAAAAAGTGGATTATCTCTCCAGCACTCTGCAATGTGGATTTTTATGTCCAAGGTAAATACATTTTCCATGCCAAATTTTAACTGTAATAAAATAGTTCTGCGCAGTAGCTAATAAGTGAATTTGTCACAGGTTACTGCCATGTTCCTATCGCCTCTTATTTTCTATATGGACATGAACACACCATCAATAATTTGGTAAGTAACGAATTTAGACGAGTCTTAACGACTTAATTTTTCTGCCAGCCAGGCTGTCACAGTCATCGATATGTAAATGAACATATTTATAAATAAATCAACTTTTTTTACTGGTCTGGTTGCAGTATGGGAGTCAGTCACGTGAGCGAGGCTTTGCTGGTATACTCTGAGAGAGAAACACAGTGACATCAGCACTTCAGGACGAACCAAAAAAAAACTGCACTTCCTCAACAAATGATCTTCATATATGCTGTATTTGTATATTTTTATCTCTTTAGTGCTGCTCTGATACACTACAGACCAAATATTTTTTTTGTTTACATATCTATTTTGTACCTTAGAGGAGAAAACGGGAAAAATGCCATTTTTTGTTACCCTTATTGTACACCAAAATGCAAACATTTTAAATGAAAAATAATAAACCAGCATTTGTAACATTTAATTTCTTATAGTATTTATTTGTTCAGCATCTCCAAAGTCATTCATTATAGTAACTTAAAGTAAGTGGGTGGGGAGTTAACCCAATAATAAAGAGTCTACAAAATGAACTTTTTTGACCTCCTTGTTGTAGTTTTGTGATTATTTGGAGCTCTCTTGCTGGCTACATTTTGGCGAGAAGAGAGCAAGGAAAGGCTGTTTTCTCCTTAAACGAGACTGCGGAATTTTCTCCTCCCTTATATATCCTATACAAACAGAGAGCAAACTCAATCTTTAACTCACAAGCATACGGGGAAGACAGTCCAATACCTCTTTCAACGCATGTCTGAGTTGATGGGAATCCGACTTCCCAGAAATTCTCCGGCGTGTTGGGTGGTATGAAAAGATGACGGTGCCGAGAGCATTCGGACAATTTCTTCTTTTTCTCCTCCTCGGGAAGATGGCGGTAGTACTGGCAGAGGGAAATGTATATGTTGATGTGTTAAACCAGGGGCAAACTACGGCCCGCGGGCCATATACGGCCCGTTAGGCTTTTTAATCCGGCCCGCCGACGTTGTCCAAATTATAGTAAAAATCAATGACCTCATTCATTTCCACGCAATACCCTCGTTTCCCCGATAGATGGCGCATTAGCCTAGTAAAAGTATGTAAATGTGTGTGGGAGCTACCTGAGAATACTGACACATTTCTGAATATTTAACTTTTACTGTGGACATCCTGACACACATGAACGAGCTGAATGTGAAGCTACGAGAAAAAACAGTTTGTGCATGAAATGCAAGCAAACCTTCCGCCTTCAAAACCAAGCTGGTTTTATTTTTCAAGCAAATATCAGACAAGTCATTTGCTCATTTCCCCACACTGGTTGCGTTAAAAGAGGCCCCCGCATCTCAAAAAATACAGGAAATCATTGGACGACCTGCATGAGCAATTCTGCTGTCGGTTTTGTGATTTTGGAAAAATTGACAGCTGGTGTCATATCCTTTCTCACAAGACCCGGAAACGGTTCCACAGGAGTTGCCATCGGAACTGATTGATCTCCAATGTGACAAGTTCAACTCCCTGAAAGTCTCTGAGTTTTATGCTTCATTAAGTGCCGCCAAATTTCCAAACATCCAGAAGATGGCACAGAGGATTCTGGTGTTATTTGGCTCTACATGTGTGTGTGTGAACAGACCTTTAGTCTGATGAAAACCAAGAAAGCACCCCATAAATCCCAGATGAGTGATGAGTATGCTCATACTTTAGTCCTTTTTTATGTTTCATATGTACTGTTAACGGATGCAGTTTTTATATGTATCGTATCTTGTGCTGACCCGGCCCGTCTGTCAAAATTTTAAAGTCAATGTGGCCCCCGGGCCGAAAAGTTTGCCCAACCCTGTGTTAAACACACGTTCGATAATGGCACATAAACCAAACTTACAATTTCACATTCTTTGCAAGTGGTGCCTTTCAATTTTCTTCTCTCATCTTTCTTGCGGACCACTGCCACATGTGCAAAAGTTGGGTGTCTAAACCAGAGAGGAACTTGTAATCAATGCTGCTTTGAATGGAGCTCCATGTATAATATACAATTGACAATCGATCAAGGTAAAAATAAAGTGATGATAATATAGATACATTTAATTGTAGTGACACAAGAAAACATTATAGACATTTTGTTTAAGTCTTAGAAAGTTAAGTGTGAATATCTTACTGCATTTTACGGACTCGAGGAGAGAAACATGGAGTCTCTTGTCCTAGTTGAAAAGTTGGTGGGAAAAAAAACAAAACATTAAGTTTGATAACAGTACCAGTTATACTGAATTATACTGTACATAAGAGTCATGGTCCACCACAAGAATTTCATGACAAAAAATATTCAAATGATCAGTTATTCATTCATTTAAAAATGTTCATTATTATGGCAGTACAAGTAAACTACAATCATGATAAACAATGTTGTATCATTCAATATTTTTAAAATGCTAATACAGCTTAAGTTCCACAATTTACTGTTTGTGGTGAGTGTATATGTCAAACTATAGTAGGTACCATTTTCCTCCTCATTTTTATCTTCACAGGGATCACTGTCAACTTGTGAGCGATTGTAAGATATGTAGTCCTCATGGGCAGTTGTGTCAAAAATTCGATCCAGACTGTCATTTGCCTTGTCACCAATTCCTTATAAGACAACATTGGAGTTAAATTTTTACCCTTTGGCCTTACAATAAATGTCAAACAGGCAGGGAAGAGTATTTGAATGTTTCACCTGACACCCTGGTTTCATCCTTATCTTCTTCGCCACGACGTTGAAGTAAGCTGTGACTGATCCAAGTGCAGTCACTATCGAGTAATTCTTCATGGTGCTCTTCTTCATGCTGGCAACCAAAGAAAAATAATTATAGATAAAGTAGGTTGTATGTAAAAAATCATTGAATTATATTGTAGATGCAACAAGATGCCCTTAAAACCAGGTGTCTAAACTTTGTGCCATTTCCCAGTTTTTGTTAGCCTTCAGCAAATTATGATATCATAGAATATGGCCTGCACAAGATGCTTGAGTCCAGCCTACGGTATGTTGCTGTTCATAGCTTCAACACAGCCACTTAAATGATGCCTCTCTATTAGTTCAGTAGTGAAAATCTGACATGTTGAATTCAATTTAGGGAAACTATGTAGATATTGTTTGAAATCTATTTAAAAAAATAATTGTGCTTACTTAGTCATGATTTTATTGACCTTTTGCTGTCGTCGGACATTTTATCGTTCTGTAAGGTTTGTGTGTAGATGTAGTGTAGATATAGATGTCTTTCCAAATATATAGTTTTTTTCATTTATTTTTGCAATATTGTTTTAGCCTTTGAAATATTTTGTTGCTTGTAGCCCTTAACTCATTAACTAGATTATTGAGAGTTGTTAACGTCAAATCCATTTCAATTGGGAAGGCTTGTATTGACTCCTCATATCTAATTACTAGTGATGGAGATAGACAATCGCTGCCAGCCCCCCAGGCAAATTGGATTGGGCGTCTATCGCCAAATACATTTTAAATCCCTAACTTTTTTTAATTACCTGATTCCCATTGTTCCTTTAACAAATAAAAGAAGGATTTCAAATTGGCCCATGCCATTTTTTTTAAATGCAGCCCTTGGGAAAAAAAAAGCCTCAAAGCATTTACTGCACATTACATTTATTCGCAGTGAGGTCAACTTCCTCTGCCCAAAAAATATTTTTTGCCTCTTCCTCAAAGCTATTCAATGAGAGAACCCACCCTTAAATTAATCTAAAACCATAAGAACATTTTTAAATTTGGGGGACTTTGGAGGTCCTATAGACAACCCAGTTTACTGTGATGAATAGACTATTTAACTATAGCGTACCTGATCTACTTTTTGCTCAGTGTCGTATATGGAGAGGTTGAGAGCAGGGTCAATGCTCCACATATTTAAATCCATTCTGGGCTTCCTTTCTGCTGGAAAAAAAGGGGACAAAAAGCAGAACCAGCATGATTCAATTACAGTATATTGATCACGATAATGTATTTAAAGCTTCCACGCATTTCTGAGCAATGTTATGTACAATGTTGTTTATAAATGTATTGCTCAGTGAAAGAACTACTTTAAAAAATGTTAATGAAAGATTTCCGATAAGTAAAAATTTAGCCATTTATGCTTCTCAATGCATTTTTTTAACAAAAAAAAACCTGTCATAAATATAATATAAAAAGATATACACTAAGTGATCTACGTCATGTTATAGCCAAAAACAGCAAGAGAAATCTTACCTGTTTCTGCATGTGCTCTTTTCTGTGAGGCATTCTGGACCTGGCACGCTTGTTCGGTAGGTTTTAAGTTTGGCTTTTTAAAAGCTGGACTCTCAATTTCATCTCGTACTGTTTGGTTGAGAACCTGTAATGTTGAAACCATTCGTAAATTCAGTTGTGTCTCCTTGAGCCCTGCGATTGGCTAGCCAGCAATTCAGGGTGTCCCCTGCCTGGTGCCTATTGTTGGCTGGGATAGGTTGCAGCGGTACACGGTCGATTGGTCGCCGGTCTTTTGGTCGCCGATCTTTTGGTCGCCGATCTTTTGGTCGCCGATCTTTTGGTCGCCGATCTTTTGGTCGCCGATCTTTTGGTCGCCGGTCTTTAGGTCGCCCGGAAGGTTATTGATAATTGTTGCTCAAATTCCCTAAATACAAACTGTGAATTATTATGTAGGCATACTTAATGCCCTATTAATTATTAGGCTAAAGAAAAGCTCAAAATTTCCCGGACTTTTATTGTTTTTTTTTGGAGAACTTGTTAAGACCCTGACTGACGTACCTCCCTAAGGGGAAAACTTATGTACATACAAACTCTTATACAATCACACGTCGGCTCAGTGAAACTGCTCATGGCCATTGTTGGCTTTTATTGACCGTGTTGTTTTACCTTGTTTTGTCGCCGTTTTTTTGGTCGTCGGTCTTTTGGTCGCCGGTCTTTTGGTCGCCGGTCTTTTGGTCGCCGGTCTTTTGCTCGCCCATTGTTGCGGTCCGGGCGACCAAAAAACCGTGACCAAAAGACCGGCGACCAAAAGACGGCGACCAAAAGACGGCGACCAAAAGACGGCGACCAAAAGACGGCGACCAAAAGACCGGCGACCAATCGACCGCACACAGGCTACAGCACCCCCCTTTTTGGTACCATGACAATACAATAAAATATAAATTCTTAAGACAACAATACAGTATTTGCCAATACTATAATGCCTGCCATTATTTGATTTGATACAAGGGTCTTTGCTTGAGCTATCGATCCACAGCTAGGTGGGGCACATTGTATATAGATATAAAATAGCAAACCTTTAAGCTTTCAGGGCTAATGGCCTTGGAGTTTTTTTTCATCAGCTTCGCTTGGGTGTCCAATTTCTTCCCATTTTCTTGGTCACATGTTTTGCCCTCCTCCAGCCGCTTAGATGGAGCATCATCCTTTCCCAGTTTTACTTTGCCAATAGGGTCCATGTTAGTTACCGTCTCACTATTAAGGAGAATCGATGGTGACTTCACTGTCGTTGAGTCAGGACTACAGATGGGTCGGGGCGACAGAGAAATCCGACGAGGCCTTTTCAAGGGGACACAAATGAAATTTGAATTATAAAGTACAAAAAAAAATGGACTTGACATTCTCTTGTTGTTTAAATTGATAAAGACTATGCCTTACTTTAGACGAACATCAGCCAGCCAAGGTGTTTTTTTGTTGTATTGCTGAATTGCATCTCTGGTTTTCTGGGAAGATAAAATTTTACGTATTTTGAGTCTGTATCCGTTTTTGCTACCGCAACCAAAATGGCGCAGTTCAAGTGGAAGCCAGTGGCGGTAGCTCCGTCCACTCTTGCTCGTTTTGTGCTTTTGCTGCTTTTCTGTCTTAATGATTTGATTTGGTTATTCTTAATGATCCCATTTACTTATATTTGCTTTGTACTTTGTGCTTTGTTGTTCTGTGGCCTTTGCGACTGTACTGTCTAACTTATAACTATGCCTTTTCTTGCTACTGTCACAATGAAATTTCCCGAATACGGGATGAATAATGTTATCCAATCCAATATATTTAAGAAAGAGGAGAATTCAAAGAAATTCATTGTAAAAAATATTTAAAAAATTACCATGTGAGCTGCGTTCACAAGTTCTAAGCCGCATGTTTCTGCTATCACTTCTCCATTCTCCTCCACATCTGACATTAGAAATACAATAATTTTAATGTACTTCTTTTGAAAAGATGTTACAAGTAAACGCAATAAACAAAAGTAAACAAGTTGGGTTATCACAAAAACAGTTCTACAATGCTTATTGACAATAATCACGCTTCAAATCTTACCTAAAATATGTGATGTGTCCATTTGACATGTGTTAGGAACAAGCACCTGTGCCCCTTTAGGATTTTTTAACCTCTCACTTGATTCTAGAGTTGAAAAGAAAAATACAAAATAGCACTCAACAATTTAGAAACTTTCGATAGAGTTAAAAAAATGTGATTTTAAAGTGACCGTTGAAGAGTGACTTGTTGATTTTGAATGAGGGCTCGGCTGCATAGTGAACATGTTTGCTATTGTCCATGCATTTACGTTTCTTCTTTTTGTTGGCCAAAGGAAGCGAGCTTGCCATAACTGGTGAGTCTGGGATGAATCCATCTTCGTGGTCTGGGGAGTTGGCCACCTGCAGTTTGGAGCTAATAATGCCAACAATGTCAAACAGTTAGCTCAGTGAAAAGCTTACAACTTAAAAAAAAAAGAAGTACACAGACAAAATAGAACATAAAACCAAGTATATATAACATGCAAAATGAATCTTTAAACACATTTAAAATCGTTTAAGATGCACTCACTAAGTTTTTAATATTTGCAGCTCAGCATGAAGTTTGTGGTTTTGATTCTCCAAGTACTTTCTTTCATGCTCTGTCCAAAATAAAAATAAACATTGCCAAAGTTTAGAAAAGAATGTTATTTACTTGGGTTAGGTATACATATCGATATACACAGTGCATATATACGTACAGTATCTCATCTCATCTCATTTTATGAACCGCTTTATCCTCGCTAGGGTTGCGGGGGGTGCTGGAGCCTATCCCAGCTGACTTCGGGCCAGAGGCAGGGGACACCCTGAATTGGTGGCCAGCCAATCGCAGGGCACAAGGAGACAAACAACCATTCACGCTCACACTCATACCTAGTGGCAATTTAGAGTGTCCAATCAGCCTACCATGCATGTCTTTGGAATGTGGGAGGGAACCAGAGTACCCAGAGAAAACCCACACAGACCCGGGGAGAACATGCAAACGCCACACAGGTGGACTGACCTGGATTTGAACTCAGGTCCTCCACTGTGAGGCCAACACGCTAACCACTCATCCGCCGGGCTGCGCCCATACAGTCATCTAAAATATTATATTTTTATTCAATATATATTGATTCTTTTGTATAATTTACTCATTCATCCATTTATTTTCTGTACTGTTTATGGTCATAACTGTCATGGGTGTGCTGAATTGGTGGCCACCCAATTGCATGGCACAAGGAGAAAAACAACAATGAAATGAATACAGACACAAAGACTCACTCAGTTTGCTGATGATTTGTTCGCTATTATCCCGGCAGTTTTTCAAGTTCTCCTCCAATATTGCACATCGATCACAATCCTTTGTATGGAGCCTAAAAGCATTTTAAGTGAAAGGGAGACCTCTGCATGTATTCTATTCTAATGTACCTTCCAAAAAAGTAATAATAATTCTAACAAACTACACCTCAGACTTTAAATAGGCGTGTATAGTGCTATCATGTTACAAGTGAGCTTCCTTAAAACAGGAATCAGAAAGTTAGTTCGTTACCTGTCCTCCAAGAGACTTTTGGCATCCAGGAGAGTTTTGTTCTGGTCCTTTAGCTCCTGATTACGAGTATAAAACAGTTGAAGACTCTCAGCATCTCTATGAAGAACAAATATTTAGTTAATTTGACTTGATTCAATTTAATCTCAGCTAAATGTGACATATGGTATAAACACTTTACTATGTTTAATGTCGATAGTCATTCTTTAAAGATCTTGTAAAACCCACGCGAGCCCAGAGTGAACATGCAAAGTGAGGAACCACCTGGAATCGAACCCACAACCCAGATCTGTAAGGCCGTCGTGCTAATCACACTAGGCCCCCACTATCTCAACATTTAACTAAATTGACTTAGCATATTTTCCATGCTTGCATTCAGACATTTTTATCTAGAATGAAATCAACAAATGACATCATTTCAACAGCATTTTAGTAGGTAGGGTGAAATGTCATACTTACAATCGACGGTCATTTTTCAACTTGAGAACTTTTTCCTCGAGTTCTGAAATTAGATATAAAGTGTATAACAATGGCAATCACCTATTGTATATGCAGGCCTAATGTTCAAACGGAACATCATCTCTCTATTCCCGTGAGGTGATGAACTAAGATTTTTGACTTTGCATAGTTGAGTTACCCTGGAGTCCCTTTTGATGGCATTCCTGTAGTTGTACCCATAAAGTGTGAAAGGGATCCACGGGTTTGGGTGTGCTTGTAGGGCTCGTCATCATCCTCAAGTCTATGCAATCTCAGATATAAAGCATATTTGGGTGGCAGCATGAAGAATTATTGTGGCAAGCCCATTGTGTACCACCAAAATCTGCATTTGAAAGTTGGCTTTCTCCTCTGGGAAAAAACAAACAAAAATATACAGGTAACATGCACTATTTGCTTTTGATTAATCATGACCTAATTTTGTATTACTTTTTTCTTAATCAATTCAAAACAATGTGGATGGTATGGTAACACATTATTATTCACCCAATGTTAATTATCTTATATTTCCTCTTTTTGTTTGTTTGTAAGACCACTATGAAAGGTGTCTTTTTTGTGGAGAATTATTTTAATTTGTTATGCCCGGTTATCTCAAGTCAACTCATTTTCTGAAGCGCTTTATCCTCACTAGGGTCGCGGGGGGTGCTGGAGCCTATCCCAGCTGACTCCGGGCCAGAGGCGGGGGGACACCCAGCATACACACTCACACCCATAATACCTAGGGGCAATTTAGAGTGTCCAATCAGCCTACCATGCATGTTTTTGGAATGTGGGAGGAAACCGGAGTACCCGGAGGAAACCCACGCACGCCCGGGGAGAACATGCAAACTCCACACAGTTGGACGTGACCTGGATTTGAACCCGAGACCCCAGAGCTGTGAGGCCGACGCGCTAACCACTCACCTCACCGGTTATCGAAAGGTACATTACAATTACTGTAACTGACAGATTCAAATTTGATTGTTAGACATTTTGGTTATATAGTTACATTGCTTACTGTAATGTGTATTGTAAAATACCTCATTAATGTTTGTAAATGACATGCAACCACAGGTTTAAGAATTTTACAAAGTTATGACAAACAGAGCAATTAACTCAGTCGTTAAATTCACGGCCATTTTTCCCAGCGATGACTGCAATTGCATGCCTAACACATTAGACCACATAATTAGTTAGAACTTTTTCATCCTATTTAGTAAAGCGACAAACCATATGACAGTACGACGACCTTAATCAGATGAGACAACGCTGAATGCAGAGGTATTTACATTTCAAATGTAAACATTCAAAAGAGAATGCTATTGACTGTGAAGTGGATATCCATATTATTAATTCTAAATTTCCGCGCCACACTCGTCTCTGTAGATATCACAAATATCAAACTAGATGCCTAAAGATGGAGCCAGAGGTGTATGTAACCGGCGGCCATCTTGTGCCGGAGTTCTTAATTATGTAGTGCACTTACAACATAATTCGGTTGACACCAGACCAAGTCATTTCAAAAGTGGCTTAAAAGTGACAGAAATCTGGACGTGCACATTTTAATGAATGGAATGTTATGTTTATCCACTATTCCAGATGCAAAATGGCCGACAATTGACGTAACCTGGTGTTCTTCTTTGTGTTTAATGGAAACCTATAACAATGTACTAACGCCACCTATTGATGTGTAAATAGTACTGCTAGGATTTAATGGTATACATTAAAACAAGTGACTATAATTTACATGTGGTCCTGATTTCCTACATATTATAAACATTTTTAACGATGAAAATCTCTTTAATCTTATCTTAAATATCATTATACTTATATGACAATAAAAGCATCACATTCTTTTGTATGTCAATGGATGCATGTGAGACTATCAGCAGTTTGAGGATTGGATACAGTTAACATGAACTGTAACATTAACATTGTACACCGAAATGTACACAAATAAAGCAAACAAATACAATTCTTGTATTCCTTTTTATTTTTTGCTCTTTAGAATACAAAACAAGAACCAAAATAACATGTACAAAACAGATTATTGAACTGAGGTGACATCGTAAAGCAAGGCTGAGACAGTGATTTTTAAGAGTTGGCCTGATGCTACAACTGCAAGCAATGTTCAAAAAAAAGCTTAGAATCACTTAGTGCTTTCAATCCGTAGTGCTGTTCACAAATAGAGTTTAATAGTAAACGGTTTCTTAAATTTTAGTAGTTAGCAGTGATAGTTTCTGGAAAAAAAAAACATAATTGAGACCATTCAATGGCCTGTAAGACAATTTCCTATAGTTTTACAGTCAATTTAAAACGTGCACAATGTTTCCTTCATATTAAGTCAGTCCTGGTTAAAATAGCCTTATCATCTGTCCATTAAAAAAACGGTTTCAGGCACAAACTCAAAAACTGCCTCAGCCTGGGCATTCAGTCATTAAGATATTTGTCAAATTTTGAGAACTTTAAATGACTAAGGAACAGGCATTCAGCCGTAGCCAAGAAATCACACTCTTTCCCTTAAATATAATAACAGTAAAACACAATGCACATACTGCATCACCGAAAGAAATGGAAAACAAACAAGCTCCACTTAATTAAACACAAAGCTGTGAAAACAGAACAGTTGGTTCTGCATGACAGTGCAGCGGGTTCTGCATGACAGTGCAGCAGCGTTGCTCTTGGTTTTTATTTTTTGCATGAACATTTCTCATTTTGTTTCACATTTAAGATGGGGTGACTGGCGAGTCAGCATTGGAAATTTATTACTTTTAACGTCCTTTGGATGTGTTCCTTTTGAAGGAGTTTGCATCTGTCACGGCAGATCGATTGAGCTAGCATTACTTGACATATCAACATACAGAACATGCATTCAACATCAGACGCATCTCTGAAATAGGTGGGGATAAACTACTCCGAACTCCAATTTCACCACAAGCTAGTTAAAACTCTAAAAATCTGCATGAGCCTGCATTTACAATTGCATGGAGGCTTGGGCCGTTTAACGCGAGATATGCAACAGGCTTGGAGGGGTGTAGCATGGAATGAAGCCTAATTCCATTAAGATATGGGGATTAATGTCCCCCAAACCCCTCCCTATCCTAATGGACCTACATGGTTTCAGATTCACATTATACTGGAAGAAGACAAACTGATTGCAGATGCTGGCAGAGTTGGTCCACCACCTCTAGCAAAAAACACTGGAGTGGCATGTGAATGCATATCAACCACCTCACCTGTGGAGATACACAAGTTCATACAATGGGGTTCAAAACTAAAAAAACTCAGGATTTATCCGGCATATTTTAAGGCTATGCATCATACTTACTCTGCTTCAACTTCACCACTGTGGGGGCACATAGCTGTAGCTGTGCGTGCCGGCGGGCCGATATGTGGGCATGGTGACGGGGTGGGGCGCTAGAGTGGCGGGCGCTGGTGATGGCGTAGACAGCAAAGTTCCTGTCATCCAGAGTGAAAGGTAAATTGGGAAGCCGCCACTCGGGTTTTCCGTACAAATCAATAATTATGCCTCACAAACATTTTTTTCTCTAAATTGTGACAAATTCTCATGATCCAATGAAATAGAGTACCTTCCACTTCAATTCATTTAAATAGGGAAAAAATAATTGAAAATCATGGCCCTGGAATGAAATAAGATCAGTATCTTAAGAAGAGATCAACCGATTATGGGTCGGGTCGATTATCGGCGCCGATATTTGGTAATTTAACATATACTGTATTGGCCTTTTGTTTAAATTTTAAATCCGACCGGCTGATATGAAGAAATCAATTTAAAACCGTCTTATTTTGGCTAAAATGCTAAAATGCAGCCAAGCTTCTCTCCTCTCTCTCCTGCTTGCTGCCTCATGCTCTATTCATAGACTCTATCGTAAACAACCTGTAACAGCTGCTTGTTAAGTAACTTTTTAGCTTGAACACGTCAAGAGGCTTGCCGCAACTATGCTTCAATTCAGTGCTCTTTGTTGGCAATGAGCCGGGTCTGCGAACGCAGTGCCGAGATATATATATACCGTATTTTCATGACTATAAGGCGCACCGCATTATAAGGCGCACCCTCAATGAATTACACATTTGAATTTTTTTCCATATATAAAGCAAACTGGATTATAAGGCGCCCTGTCTATTTTGGAGGAAATTTAAGACTTAAGTGCGCCTTATAGTCGTGAAAATACGGTACTTATTATATATTCACTAAATTATATTATTTATAGTGTTGTGATTTAATAAAGTTCTATGAATTTTAGGGTTTGCATTACTACGTTTTTTAAACCTTTATTGTGAATTAATATCGGCTACTAGTACGGCTACTAATAATCGGTATCGGTCCTGAAAAACCCTTATTGGTCAATCTCTAATCTCAAGGCACCACATGTTCCTCTAAAGTACCCACCAGCTGACATGGCCATTGTGGTCCCAGCTACCATACCCATGGCAACCCCATTGTTGCGGGGAGGAGGGATGGACGGGGCATACATGGCCGCAGGCATCCCATTGGGCTGGACCACTGTTGTGTGATGGATCACATGAGGTGGTGCCGCATACAATGGCTGCGTGAAGTAGGTACCTTGCTGTTGTGAAGGAATCAAGGCCTGGATAACACAGGGGGGGAAATTGCATTGCATGGTATGTTTATGCTTTCTAAAATAAGCAATACCACACGGTACTACACACCTGTGCATAAGGGTTATGTTGAGGGTAGGTGCTCCTGACTGGGTATACAGCAGCTTGGTAGGGGTTTGGGGAGGATGAATACGGGGGTACAGTCCCAGTACTTGGGGAACAGGACATTTTAAATGGTGCACCAGGGGCATATCCTGGAGAAAAAAAAAAACAACACATTCACTTAAAAGGACAATGTACTAGCCACATAATTTGTTTAGCATTTTTCCCAATACTGTACTGCAAGTAACCTAGTAAACTGTTAGTGTATGAACCAAATTGTGATTTGTGATAAACTGTCACATCTCAAGTGATAACATATTTAGGTGGTTTTACCACACACATTGAAAACCATATAAAAATATATTTAAAACGTGGATATACAGGTGTATTTGCTACCTTCCTTCATCTAATAGATGATTTAATCTGCTGCTATGTGTCAGTGGTGTGAAAATATAAATAGAGAAATAAATAAAGAAATATTACGAACAAAAAACTATTTATTCAAAATTCTACAACACATTATTAGCATGTATGTCACATTCAGATACATTTAGAAAAATATTGCAGATTGAGTTTACCACTTGAGAAAGCTGGATTTGCTCCTTGATAGACATTTGGAGAGTATGCTGGTGCAGCTGCAGCATACCCAACAGGAAAGCCAGCTTCCATGTTAAATAGGAGGGATAAACAAAGCAATAAAAACAACATTAAACACTTGCATAGTGCCAATATTGATGCCATTTGATGCAATAACCAACCTGGATAGCCTAAACCCTTAGAATTGGTGAAGGGGACCCCTGTTGGTGCAGGGCTGTACACTGGATTCATTTTAGCCACCAAAACCTGAAATTTAAAAACCATTATGTGAATACAATGTATAATGGATTCAGCATATTCTTTATTAAAAAAAGAGACTAAGGTGAGTAATTTTAAAACAATTTTATCCATTGATCAACAAGCAAATTGATCTAATGTTTTTTTTTAAATTGTGATTAGGCTGGCAACCATTTCCCGATCTGGCAAAACGGAAGACAGCTGCCACCAAAACTTTATTTAGCGTTTTATCCATTTACACTTTCTTTTTTTGTTGTTGTTTTCAGACCCTAAAACAATGTTTCAGTCGAAAAAATATTGACCCAAGTGAGAAAATTGGATGATTTGATTGTGTTATTTAAAGGCCTGTGTCACCTAGTGGTGGTTTTCATACACTGTTTTACAGTAATTATGACATAACTATAAGCTATAACCTCAAGTCCTAATTGTATGCTTTGCTATGTTATTATAGACGTAATTAAGATCAAATGAGTGATGGGGGGAAATGGATCGTGTTAAAAGTGTACTTATAATTAATCAAGGATCAGCTCAAGTGTTTATTTTATAACCCCCCCCAAAAAAATCGCATCAGATCGCCCTCTAACGGCGGCCACGAGCATTACACAATGGCTGAGACGATGACGAGCGTCCTGGGCTCCAAATGACTCGTTACGCAGTTGTGGAAATCAAAATGTAAAATCTAGACGCCTGGGAAGACACCTTGGTCGAAATGGGCCTTTAATTGTGTAGAAAGAAAGAAAAATACGAAAAAAACATTTTTCACCTTTAACCGAACGCGCATTTGACATAGCAATTTTAGCAATGTTTGAATGTGATTAAAATGATAAGAAGTTGATTGCCGACGGGCTTCGGGCAAATTTGACTTTAGAAAAAGATGACGAATTTAAAATATAGTGCATGTTATAAGATATATTAGAAGAGATTCTGGATGCACTATTCGTCGTAGTGAGGATGCTGTGGAGGAATTTTTGGCAAGGTGTGCGAAGGTGAACCGTGCGACGCTTTGTTATCGTTAGCTAGCTTAAAACGCGTAAGCCGTACTAGCTCAACCACAGCGCGTCATTTTGGTTTTGCGCGTAAAACATCCAATGTTTATCGTGTTATTTTGTATACACTCGCCATTTTACGCAGCCGTTCGTTCAGGCAAACAAAAGAAAAGAATAACCTACGCAGGGACGGAGTAAGTGCACAGCGGCCAGAAGGAGGCATCTTACCGCCAGGCCGCAACTCAGGAGGCAGCCAGCCGGACAGCTGTGTTCTGCACCACTGCTTGTCCCAACATGGCAGACACCACAATACTCATGCAAAATATACGATTAAACTACAATAACTTACTTGTAGATGTTATTGCTGACTGTAAAGACGCTTCTTTGAATCCCCGATGTCAAGTAAAATGAGGCTGACTGGTGTTTTGCTCCCAGATGCTGAACTCTTTTGAGTGCCCCGCGTCACTTCCGTGCAGGGTCACGTGACCAAGCAGCTGAATGTGATGCATGTTTTTAATATGTTTATAATGTAACAAATAATATAATAAACATAATGATAATATAATAAAACCAAAAATAACTGGACAAAAGCTGTACGCTTTAAAAATGGAGTTTGAAACCAAATAAAAATTGCTCTTTTGTATTAGTTATTGTAAATAAATATTATTCATAACACATGACTGCATTAAAATATTTTTAGCATTTTCTCCTATCGTAATATCCGTACTAAAACAATAGACTGGAACTGCAACATGCCACTGTTGGTGATGTGACGTCATTGCAGGTCCTGGTGTGTGATAAAAACGTTTCCGTGTTTACATTGAACTGTGGTGATATTTCATTCTTGTTACTCAATTCAAACATTACAAATTATGCATATTAAGATAAGGAAAAAAAACAAAAGAGGTTTTACGTTGTTCATATTTCCATTTATAATCTTAATTTCAATAGGTATTTAGTTCTCTTCAAGGACGTTTACGCATCATTTCCCTTCAGCCTTCGAACTGGGAAGAATGGGATCCCTACTGTTGTGCTAGCAGGATCGCCCATTTAGATGTCAACAGCTAAAATGTCGAGATTGAATTGAAAGATCTGGATCATTTTGCGGTTTTAGGTGACGGTTTTCACTGGTTTTGCAAGCAGGGGGGACAATCATGTCGGGGGCTGCTGGCGGAGGCTCCTCTGGTCTGGGCGCAGCAGCCGGAGCTAGTTGCAGCTCCGCCGGTGTTCACGCTGCGGCATCCGGGGGAGGAGCAGGGGTGGCGGGGAGGCTACCTGTGAGGGTCCTGGAACACATTTTCTCGTATTTAGACCTAGCAGATTTGACTTGGTGTTCGTTGGTGTGCTGGCATTGGAACAACACTCTGGCGGATGAAAACAGCGAGGTGTGGCGCAGCCTGGGCGCTCGAACTCTTAGTGAAGAAGCTCTGCGGTCTGACATTCTGTGCAACCTCCCCTCATACAAGGGCAAGGTGGGTTTAACATCTGGAATTTGCACATATACTGTAAATGAATAGCCCCCAACAAGACGATCATTCATTGTCAGGCCTTAACACTTCAATAGATTGTTGCTGTTAATGATAGTCAATTAAATTGTATAAATGTAATTCATTAAAAACTGTCCACAACTAAGAATGTAGGTCAGGAGTGTTCAAACCTTATTCCTCTAAGATCTACTCTTCCAGGAGTTAACCTTCCATGATCTACCTTTTTTACAGGCCACTGACAAAGCACAGCAATAATTTATGTTGATATAACTGACGTTAGACTCCATCAACATGTATGGGAGGATCAGGGGTGAAAATCCACTCTCGATTCATGAGCCTAGCTAAGGAAACCGACAGAGGATAAGGATCGAAATGTTATTGTCATGCGATCTACCAATAGTACCTTGGCGATCTACCGAGAGTTCCTTGGCAATCTACCGATAGACCGCGATCTACGTAATGGGCATTATTGTAAATGGTCTTATCCTGCCATTGGCTAGATACCAATCAAGAGGTGCTTTTTGCTCTCACAAATGATTTGATGGTATTCATCTAAGCCCCTAACTTTAATGAGGACAAGCAGCAGATAAGATAGATGGACCCGTAGTTAGCTATCAGTAACTTGGGTAACAATTGTGAGCTTCAAAATTCCAGATTTTGGAACACGCTGGGTTAATTTTGGAAAATATGTTGCTAGATATTGTAAATACCTTATTTAATGTATAGAAATTTGTGCTGATCTTGTAATATTTGTACAAACTTTTGATGTGAAAATGCATCAATTTCTTTTTAATACAGCCCGCAGGTCCCGATACAGATGTATATGTTTGTATTTTTTCATGTATATAGACTATAGCAACTCCATGTGTAAATTCTTATGAATCCTGACAATTGTATTCTGCTTCTAGCTCAAATCCTACCAACACGCCCTGAGCTCCAATGACTGCTCTCGTAACGTGTACGTCAAGAAGAATGGATTCACTCTGCACCGCAACCCCATCGCTCAGAGCACAGACGGAGCGAGGGGCAAGATCGGCTTTACGGAGGGCCGACACGCTTGGGAGATCTGGTGGGAAGGTCCGCTGGGCACTGTGGCAGTTATCGGCATTGCCACCAAGCGGGCATCCATGCAGTGCCAAGGCTATGTGGCACTTCTGGGCAGTGATGACCAAAGTTGGGGCTGGAACCTGGTTGACAACAACCTTCTCCACAATGGAGAGGTGAACGGGAACTTTCCGCAGTGTAACAATGCACCAAAATATCAGGTAGGACCTACATACAAGTGATTAGCATTAGAATTTAAATTGACCTTGCACTAACATGTTTTACAGCAACACGGTGGTTTTAAACCAAACTGGTTCGGCCAAATTTTCGATAGCAGAGCTCTTTTGAAATCTGCACACAATATTTGTGACTTTTTTTAATACACACAATGGTATGTGGAGAAAGGGAAATGGATTCAGTCTCAGACATTCTTAGGGAGACTTTTCCCAAAATGAAAAACATGGGATATCAACATAAGTTATTATAGGTAGCATATTCAATTACTATGTTTTTGCAACACTATCACTTTATATTCGTTCTTTATCTGTTTTTACCCTTTTTCTGTCTAGAAAAACAATACAATATAAGCAAACACAACAAGAGTAAACTCTGAAGCTGTTCCAACCTTTAAATACACTCAGATTTACAATTTTATGTGTTTAAGCAACTGAGAAGGACACAAAAAATTAAAACATTTATATATACATGTCATTTGCATGTGCGGGCAATTGGTCGACGGTCTTTTGGTCGCCCCGACCGCGACAACGGGCGACCAAAAGAAAGGCGACCAAAAGAAAGGCGACCAAAAGACCGACGACCAAAAGACCGACGACCAAAAGACCGGCAACAAAACAAGGTAAAACAACACGGTCTACGCATCAATAAAAGCCAACAATGGCAATGAGCAGTTTCACTGAGCTGACGTGTGAGTGTATAAGACTTTGCATGTACATGCGTTGTCCCTTTAAGAAGCTACGTCAGTCAGGGTCTTAACAAGTTCTCCAACAAAAAACAATAAAAGTCTGGGAAATTTTGAGCTTTTCTTTAGCCTAATAATTACTAGGGCATTAAGTATGACTAAATAGTAACTTGCAGTTTGTATTTAGGGAATTTGAGCAACGATTTAAATGGTAATTATCACTTACCTTCCGGGCGACCAAAAGAATCTGAACCAAAAGATCGGCGACCAAAAGACCGACGACCAAAAGACCGACGACCAATCGACCGTGTACCCGTCATTTGTGGCTGTACAGTATAGAGTTTTGGCTATACTACACATATTCATGTTTTTTTAATGGAAAATACCTGTTAATTAAAACTATCCCGTTTTGTTATTCTCTGCAGATTGGGGAGAGAATACGAGTGATTCTCGACATGGATGATAAGACATTAGCCTTTGAGCGGGGTTTTGAGTTTCTGGGAGTCGCATTTCGGGGACTACCAAAGGCCTGCCTGTTTCCTGCTGTCTCTGCAGTCTACGGCAACACTGAGGTCACGATGGTGTACTTGGGGAAACCACTGGATGGCTAGGAGCCACATATTTATTTCAAGATTGCGGAGGCCAAATCACCAAAGCAGCCCTTTTACATGCACAATGAGGGTTGTTAACATTTGTACACCTACTCAACATGAATCCTGAGTCAAATGTTTGGGCTTTAAAAAGGACTGTTTATGTATATGTCAGCGTGGGAGCTAACCCAATTTAGTTAAGACTGCATTTACATCCAAATATATCACCTTTTTACAATATTCAGTGCTGAACATGTACCACAGATTTAAAGGTCCAGCTGAATGATTATAAACTGCGGCACACACTACAATACTACATTTTAATGTAATAAACCTCACTGTTGTATGGGTTTAGGTAACAGCTTGATAAAAATCCCCGTTTAATATTTATATCAAGTATGCCACATCAACTCAATCTGACTTTTGTCATTTTTGTGCATGGAAATTGGTGTGGGGACAGTTATAATTGTATGTCGGGACAGTGTCATTTTAATGTGGTACCATAGTATTACACTATACTATTTATTTTTCTGTTTTATCCATGGTACTATTAGATAATGTACAGTTTTCAAGCTGGAGAATAAAAAATAAAGTGATTCTCGATGTCACTCCAGACAGCTTGTTGGTTCCTTTAAGATGTGGGAGGATTTACTCGTTAATAAAATGAATACTGGACGTCTCGCTAGGCTGAATTTGGTAGTTTTGTAATCTATTTCTCCATCTGTTATTTCGTCAGAATTACTGGTATCTCTCAAGCATTCTGACTTCTCATTTTATAAGATATTCCACAAGAGGTCAGTGAGCAATTACCTTAAGTATGCGAGATAGTACTTTACCAATGAATTTCTACTATTCAAGAGCTGGTAAAAGTAATTAAGCTGTGAATATGTATAGGTGCAGTTACTAATGTTTAAAAAACATTTTTTAATATTCTTATTTAAGTACTAAATCAACTCCTTTACATAAATTACTATACATACACAAAAATGTGTTTAGGGGAGGGGATAATGTCTGTTTGATAACCTTAGGGTCGAAAAGCAACGTATTTGTACAACCTCACTGAATTCGCTCAAATGAGCTCGTTTGGAAATATTGCTACTTTAAACACAAACCAATTATGAAGAAAATATGTGCCTGGATACACAGTATAGACACAGAAGAGGAAGTGTTTTTTGTTTTGTTTTTTTGCAGGAAAATGTCCCATATTCCTCCACTACAGCAACTATTTTTCCACCTACTCAGTCTTCGAAAATAGAACAGAGATTTACATATTGTGCTGTTCCTCATCACAGCCTTAATCCCCGAAGCTCGGCAAACAATAGTGCCTCAGAATCACATTTAGTCAAAACAACACGAGACATGCTCTGATTACAGTTTGTAATAACTGCCTTATGGCCTTGCACCTCCTAATCTAGTAATTGAATTTCTATGAGAATGAACATTTAGGAAATTATTAAACGGTTGTACTACATTGTACTACATAAAGAAATACTATACGTTGTCATTAAAACAAATGAATGTACAGAGGTAGTACGGAGATCATTTTAAGACATTAAAATGTATACAGTATGTTCATTATTGATATTGCCTTTAGCCTATTGAGTGAGATATATTATGATATAAAAAATATATACAGTATAACAATGTAAGATTTTTTTTAACCAAAAAGCATAAACTAATTTTTCCAGAACAAATTCCTATGCATCCTGTATATGTGCATTACACATACATATACATCGGCCTTATTGAAATCCTTCATATGTATCAGTTATTATTGCCATACTCATGGCCTATATGACTAGATCATAGGTGGGCATATTACATAACTTCCTTTTTTCTGTTCTCTACTTTTCTGGTCAGGTGAAAAAAATTGGGTCAAAATATGATTACAACAACAGTATATTAAATGTAATCAATACAAACTATACACGTGTAGTGAAGATGGCTACTGATTCTCTCTGATTGGCCTCTAAAGGCTTCCTATTAACCATGGCCTATAGCAGTAAACCTATTTATTGATAGTGTCTTATGATTGAATACTAACTATACTAATAGTTGTTGTTTTTTAGTGTTACAGCAGCAGGCCTCAAACAGCAGGAAGGGCGTGTACATTGACTGGTTTCCTCTCCAGTGTGCTGCCTAATCAGAGTAGACTACGAGTGTGTCAAAAGAGTGTCATCGGTGTGTGTGTGTGTGAATGCAAGGTTTTTGTGGTGGTAGCTGCGATCGCAATTTCTAATGGTGAGATATAACGCCTGGACCCTGGCAAGGAAGAAGTTGAGCAGTAGTTGCCTTCCTGTAGCTTCTCAAGCTCGAGAACCTCTTTGTGATTACAGCTTGTCCATGTGACTTGGTTTCCGCTACATGCTTCCGTGAATAGTAAAACAGGTGTCAGTGTCTTTATCAGAGGACGACGGATGAAGACCACACATTAGAATACTACAGCGGAGCGCGAGGCAGCGATATGGTCGGGGGAGCATGCATCAGTGGCTTGGGGAATCCACACCTAACCACCACTGTAAGTTCATGCACGTTTTTCCTAGGAAAGTCTAATTAGCCACAAGAAAGATCATTTTTGTTATGTTTATCTATTGGAATAATGCACCTGATCACACATCTCATTTTTGGAACTGCTTTATCCTCACTAGGGTGCGGGGGGTGCTGGAGCCTATCCCAGCTGACTTCGGGCTTCAGGCAGGGGACACCCTGAATTGGTGGCCAGCCAATCGCAGGGCGCAAGGACACGGACAACCATTCATGCTCACACTCAATTAAGAGTAAGGGTGTCAGACTTGGGTTGGTTCGCAGGCCGCTTTAACGACAACTTGATTTCACGTGGGCCGGACCATTTTAGATATAATATTTAGATTATATGGATTAAAAGAACTGGATTAAAAGGCCTGAATATTCAGTTTTTTATAGAGCTAAAACAATGTTGTTTATTTTAGGTTTTTAAAATATATTTTTAGATTTTACAAAATGATTTTTGAACTAAAAACACAGAAAAAATGGATTAAAAAATGACAATTATTGATTTAAAAGGGGGAAATTCAGGAAATTTAATAAACAGCTATACTCTTCATTTTAATTTGATCCTAAAACAGAAAGTCCTAAAACCCACGCAGGTGGACCGACCTGGGTTTGAACCCAGGTCTCCCACTTTGGGGCCGACATGCTAACCACTCTTCCTCCGGGCCGCCCTTATTTTTAAAATCATAAACACAAACTAAGTATACTAAAAATGTGACTCGGATTATTACAGTAATGTTACATTGAATTGAGAATAGTAGGGCTGTTTGAGTATGTTTTGCTTTACATAGACACACAGTGATTAGACCAAAATAACGTAATGAAACTTTTGTTTCGATAGGATTGAAAAACGGGGGCGCGGGGGAAAGAAAAATCACTCCATGAAATGCATTTCTTTCTTTTTTCCATGTTATCCAAACAGCGAGGATGTTAAAATGACAGTTCACGGCCCTTCATCCATCCTCTTTTGCTTATTACTACCCATGTTGGCCATCCTCACACCAGCCTCAAGTCATCCTCAACACAGTCAGTGCAAGCTGGTAAGCTCTCTTATCATATAACAAACATTACTTCATTCTATATTCTGTTCCCTTGGGAAAAATATACTACAATAATATTTCACACCAACTATAATCCCTTTATTTTTCTCCTTCAAATCGTTTCATACAATAGCTAGTTCTGTATGAATCTAAAATGATAAATTGTTCCATTAAAAAAAGTGAAACCACCATCTGTCTTTTCTATCTTAGTGAAATAAGGGAAAAGTTCATACATTTATTAAATTGACGAAATACCTTTGGTACCATAACAGATGAATAAACTTTTGATTGTGGTAACTAAGTTGTGCCTGCAGATGCACAAAAACCTCCTGTAGTGCCGCTTATGGTAAATGAATGACTATTATTCGATTGTGTATTGTAAAATCAATCTATGACAAAGTCACGCGTTATTTTCACCAAACTTTTAGTTTCTCAGGACACTATATCAACACATTGAAGCAAACATTGTGTGTTTTGCCACCAGACACAAAGAACAGCTCTCTGCAACAACTATAACCTGACATCTGTACCTGTGGGACTACCGGACAGCACTGAAGAGCTTCAGCTAAATCATAATCTCATCAAGACACTACCAGAGAACTCTCTTCATTATCCCTCGCTCACTACCCTCAGTTTAGCCTGCAACCACCTGGAGAAATTACACCCCAACACTTTTCAAAATTCCAAATTGTTAAAAGGCCTTAACTTTGCAAATAACAATCTGGAAATGAGTTACTTAGAAACTAGCAGTGCTTTAAAAACATTGCGCCATCTAAAATATTTAGACCTATCAGTTAATAAGTTGGATGAAGTGATGGCTACCGCCCTTCTTGAAAATCTTACATCCCTGGAGTATCTAAATCTCTCGGGGAATCTCCTACGCCGCTTGGACGAGAGCTCTTTCAGGGATCTTCACCAGCTCAAAGAACTGGATTTGCAGAGGAACCTGCTGTTTGAGATTGACAACGCATTTGACAGCACGCCCAGATTACAGCGACTCAATTTGGCCCTCAATTATCTGCCGTGCCTAATGGACTTCCACAATACCCAGCTGGTAGTCCTCAACGCTAGCCACAACTTCATCGAATGGTTCATTTCCAGGCAGGACATTAACGACACTTTCCAAATCGAGACGCTTGATCTATCCGATAACAAACTGCTGTTCTTTCCGTTCTTACCTACCGTCAGTCGCTTACGCAATCTGTACCTGTCCCACAACGTTGTGAGTTTTTACGAGCACCTGGATGACAATGCCACATTCCCCAACTTGACTACCACTGTCAAGTTCTACAACCTGCGAAGGAACACTGACAACATTACGGCTAAACTTTGGGACGATAGCCTTCACGGTGACATCTCCTCGGTAGAGATTTTAGATCTACGAGGAAATCAGTTGCGTTACTTCCCACACGAATTCATCCACAAAATGCCTTTGCTATCCAGACTGCGAATGTGCACCAACTGTCTGGAAAACTTAAATCTAACCTTGGAGCAATTCTCCGGTAGCTTGTACGAATTTGACATTAGCAACAACGGACTGAAAGAGATTGTAGCGGATGACGTTACGTTGAGAACTCTAAGCAATTTGACGTACGTCAACGTTAGCATGAACGAGCTAGACTGCTCCTCCTCAGGACTTTTGTTTACCTTGCCAAGTCTTAGGTCAGTAGACCTCAGCTACAACAACATTGGCATATGCCTTCCCGAGGAAGACGAGGGCAATGCGAGTGCATCCTGGAAAACCAACATGTCCTTAAGAAAGCTTTACCTTAAGGGGTGTCACCTTGCAAGAATTCCACCTTTTGCATTTTCTGGACTCTCCCTGACACATTTAGAACTTTCTGAAAACCCTGGACTAAAAGGGGAACAATCAATAAGAATTCTGAGTGGAAGGTTAAACCACCTAGGTTTGGGAAACACTGGCATGGGTGATTTAGACTTGACAGATTTTTCCAATCTTAAGTCTCTGAATATTTCTTGCAACTCTCTTGCACATCTTCCAGTTTCAATTTTGCATCTTGACTTAAAAGAGCTTGATTTGAGGGAAAACAAGCTGACCACAATTCCTCCAACGCAAGCTAATAGATTAGCATCTAAACTTCAAACTGTGTTTCTCACTGGAAATCCATTCAACTGTTGCAAAACTGAGTGGTTTAGGACCTTTGAAGCCACAAAGACAATCCATATGGTCGGACAGTCGGAAATCGAATGTATGGATCTTTTCCAAACACACAGCATTAGCCATGCCCAGGCATTTTTTTGTCATGAGGAATATGGAGAATCTATTCTCTGGTACATTCTCCTTTTTGTACCTCTTTGCATTTCTTTTGTGGGTATTTCAATGATTATATTATTCACTCTGAAACCTAAAGTGATAGAAAACTCAATCAAAAAGAAATATCTAAGGCCCACGTCCTACTGATGTTTCAATGTCATTATAATAATAGGTTGCAATTCCATGAGAAAAATGTACAGTCCATTTGTGAAGGGTAATCAGTTTTAAAGATTTAACAGTTTTACTTGAATCACATCAAAATGGACATCATTGACGAATAAATGATCACATCAAAGCATTAGTGAAAGCACTTAAGAAGTACCTAATCAGTCAAATCAGGTAGTTTGAGATATTCATGTCTTCAGATTGATATAATTCCCTGCGTAGTATTATCCATAACATTATGGCAGTCACATAGAATTTCTATGCCCTGTTGGAGTGTTATTCTATGCCCTGTTATTCTTTATCAAGGCCACAACATCCTGGTACCTCAATGTAAAACTGTGGCAACCCGGTGTTTTGTGCGTGAACATACACTGAATTGTGCGCTGCATGTGTTGTAGTACAAGCTTTTGATATAAGCAGCGAAGGAAACAAGAAATTTCCTGTTTTGCTGAAATGTGCAGCAACTACCCTGTTCCGCTTCTCAAAGATGAGGGTTTCCTTCCTATTGGACAAAGGCCAAATGCAACATCGACACGATTTTTTCACGTGTCGCAACACTTTAGGTATTTGGCCATGCATGTCTATTTTGAAAATGTGAAGAAAGGCAAGGACGTGAAGCTTTGTAATCAATTTTAAAGGATGGATGTTCTATTACTTTGTATGTTTTACTTATTAGTGAAGTCATTGGGAAAGGCTGATTATCTCTGGTGTTTTCAGCTAAATGCCAGAGGCTCAACCAGAAGGTAACCCATAATACCACTGCGGTGATGTTTAAGGTCATGGCTGTTCAAAGTATATAAATAGAAACTAGAACACAGCCTTGTCATCAATAAAGCACATTTTTAATAGTGATTAAGCAGACAAATAGATATTTGACTTTTATTTTGTAATTTGTGGAGTAAAAAAAAAATTGGATAGGCGTGTTATCTTGCATCCATCTTCCTGTATTTCGATTTATCATATAAGAATATAATTATTTAAAATACCACTTTTCTTAATTATAGTAATGGATGAGCTTGACTCCATACTACAAAGAAAGCGTACTTTTACTATCATATTGTTTTTTTAATCCTGTTTTTCGCAATTCCTTTTGTTAAATATCTTATGCTGAGATTCATAAATCCTATCCAGGTAGGGCATTAAGTAAATACAGGGTGATCCTAAAAGTTAATAAAGCATTAAAGATTGTACAGATTACTACAATTGCTCATTTTGGTGTTAACTGTGAATGTTTTTTAGAATACCAAGCTGTGATGAAATAAGTTTATCTAAAATTAGTAACTAGAATGTATTGTATATAAAAAGTTGTTTTATGTACGTTTAAAAATAATTCAAAACTTGTTTAATCTCAGCATGTTATTGCTTGATAAATACGGTGACAAAAGTGGCATTCTGGGATTATCTGGCAATGAGTTTTGGGGGGTAATGCCTGACATTTACCCCGCTACCTGCCCATAGTTAAGAGGGATGCGACCTTCCCGAGGAAGATGAATGAATGAAAGTAGCTCTCTTTAGTCTTTTTGTATGTTGTTCCTCAGGACAAAATGTTTGGAGAACTGTGCTCAAGGGTAATAAAGTGGTCTGACTCACACAGTAAGAGGCTTAACATGTCTTGCTCAAATGAAGGAGATGAAGCATCGGGTCACATGGAGAATGTATTGGGTAAGACCGGATGCACGCAGATCATTTTGTTGAAGAAAAACATCTCAGAAGGGATTCTGAATACTGGATCACTCCACACCGATTGTTATTGTGCGTGTGTAAAAAAAAAACACAGAATCCACTGATAAGGAATTATTAAAAAGATTATAAAAAACAGCATCTACTGTATATAATCAAAAGGTTTGTATTAATGTGATTAAAACACTAATTAGTTTGTGGAGCAGTCAGTTTGCCACAATTGAGAACTAAATCCAACATCATATTCTGCCTGATTTGTTTCAATTATTAATTATTGGTAATTAATGTACAAGCCACATGCTTTTAATCATAGCCCAGATATTTTTGGCGAGCAGAAAATAAGGAAGTGCCAGATGTGAAGTTGCATTATTTTGAGAGAGGATTGTGCAACTAATGTTCCATTTTCACATTTTCTATTGCTTTGGGTCTGCGAATAAAAATGAAAAACAAGGTTCTTATCTATGAGTGTACACTTTCTAGAAATTGTGTTTCTTGAGCATTGTTGATTCAAAAGTAAAAGTTTGGTGACACATAGTTGAGTTCAAGAACTCAGTACTTTTGGTCCCGCTTCTGGTGTAAGAAATTCATGTTTCTCAGTTTGTTCTTTCTCAGAAACACGCACTTTTGAAAAAGACATTTCCAAGTATAACTGGTACTTTCAAATAGTATATTCCAATAGCAGGTGCACATCACCTTTTTTTTTTTTTACTTAGAAAAGGGTTAATCAAGATGTTGAAAAACAGGAAGTGTTTTAGGTTCATGAAAATTAGTAGATAATCTTAATACTCCAGGTTATAAATCAAAAACCTAGTTTGGTAATTGGTTGAATGTAAACATGGCCTGACTTTAATACCCTAACTGAATTGGGACTAACACATTAACAAATTAAATCATCTTATTGGCTCACATTGCCACAAAAGCACTAGCATAATTTGCAAAAAATAGTCCCGGGTACTTTCTTTGGCCTCTTTGGTAAATCTGCCTTCAATTCATTGAACAGGTCTTTCAAAGTAGGTCAGTGTTTTGTATGATTTTCTGGGCCTTTGTGTGTGTGTGTGTGTGCGTGTGTGTGTTATTTTTGGACTCACAGATATGGGCATTAAAGCTGCAGGGCTAGCAGTGGGCACACATTAGGGGTCTGAAACTCGAGAGGAAACAGTACATCTTGTCACCTGCATTTCCCTGTGAACACAAACTTCAGATAATGCAAGAATATTCTTTTAATTCTCAGAGAAGAAAATTAAAGCTTGTGATTTGAGCAATGTAGCCTACAAAATATTAGTAAAACTTGAATTTTTGCCTAATTTGTAATGTTTATATTTTACTGGGAGAATATTTTGGGCCGCAGATGAAATTTTGGCATGTAACGAGGCAAATTGCAGAGTAAATATTTAGTGTTTCCAATAAATGGCAGAACTTAATTAGTGGATTCTGTGCTTTGCATGTCATTTTATGCTTGGATTAGCTACTTGTATCAATATTATTTACATTTCTGGTGAGCTGAAGCAGTGCAAAAATAATAATAAATAAATAATACAAGTGATATCACTCATGAGAACAATATTTTTGGGATGTCATATTTTGCAGAACTACCTACTGCTGTGCACAAAAAGAAAAAGTACTGTTCTGCCATCTGCTGGCTCATTTTGCCAACATCATATTGGGGGATTTCAAACATGAATATAGTAGTTCAATGAACAGCAATTCTTGTTTATTCTTCTTTTTAATGTATTCACATTACAAAGCGTATTAAAAATGAAATGGGGGTTGGGTTATGTTTAAAGCTTGCACACAGTAAAGGCAACAATTTTATTTTTGTGTTGAGAATGAATTCAGGTTTGACGATAAGCCGTTTTTTTGCCATTCTACTCATCATTTCACATCACTATGAAAGCATGGTATGAGTAAACTAATCTTTTGCAAATAACACACAAAGTAACAACTCAATCTCATAACAACTTTGGATTGACAATTTCCAAGTTTCAGTTTTTCAATTAACAATAAATATCAAGTGATGTAGAAATCAAAAAGAGAATGAATTGACAATATTGTTGATATTGGAAGAAAAAAAGAAGAACATAAATTGTTGTTTTCATGAAGTATTTTGATATTTTCTTTTAAATAAAAGTATTTAATTGGCTTCTAATTTCATGTATGGCATTTTAATGTAATATCTGTACACATGTAGCAAAAGCTACAGCTCTCTAGTTCATATACAGTATATTCACGTTCAAATTATCCATTACTGCCTGATATAATAATCATTTATAGAGTAAGACTTGAAATAGTGACACCCTTTACGTCAACCTTAAGTGCTTTTAAAAAATAAAGTATGCCTACTATGTACTCAGTGCTAGCGGTGAGGGGAAGGCCACCATCTGAGATGCTCGTATAGATTTTCTCAAGATAATTTACTAAATATAATGTAAACACAATGTATGGAAAACATTGGGGGACGTTGGAGCACATATTTTAGATTTCTTAACATCAAAAAAGGCAGTATGTATTGAAATGTGATGCATTATACATGTAAAAATAATGGTTCCATTTCTGCTCCCGTCACTTAAATGCTATGATTTAATCTTCAGCGAGTTCAGGATTCCCAATTAAAATGGAGCCTTGCTTAAAACTGAATGGAAGTGGAGGAAACTAAATGGAAGAATCCTGATGTGGCAACAACATAAGGCCAAAATTGAGTGAGCTATTTTCATTTTTCAGTTAAGTAGCTCCAGGTAGGTGATTGGCACTTTACCCTTCTGGCTGCCTCGCTCCCCCATCAGCCAATCAGAATCCATTCCTGGAACACTGCTGACTGCAATCACCTGCAAACAGTGTTTCTTGCGTTACTACGTTTAATTGTCACAGGGACAGTGCTGCAAAAAGCCTTGGCAAATAAAGACTACCCTTTTAAGAGGGCGATTGAAACAGCTGCACACCACACTAAACTTGACAAAAAATGGACTAGGACCAAGTCTATAAGTACCTTACTGCATCGACCCTTTGATTTTTCTCTGTGGTGGCCTTTCACATGACTTGTAAATTGAATTTCCCTTGCACCAAAAGGGAAAATAATAAATAACTCATCGACAACTTCTATAGAACCACTGTGGAGAGCATCTTGGCATACTGCATCACAGTGTGGTACGCTGGAAGCACGGCAGCAGACAAAAAGGCCATGCAGAAAGTGATTAACACTGCCCAGAAGACCGTCGGCTGCTCTCTGCCCTCACTGGAAGACATTGCCAGCCCTCGTTACCTCAGCAGAGCCAGGAACATCATCGGGGACCCATACCACCCTGGTCACAATCTGTTCCAGCTGCTGCCCTCTGGCAGACGCTATAGGTCCCACAAAGTACGGACAAATAGGCTTAAGGACAGTTTTTTCCCACATCCATTAGGACTCTAAACTTGCGGTAACACGACACACAATCCCTTCTGTGTCATAACTTCGGGGTGAGGTAATATGAAAAGACGTTGGGCGGTGATCTGCCTCTCACTGGCTGACTGAAGGTAAGTGAAAGACAGTGAGAGGTAAGTAATCCGCTCGGGGGGTGATGCGATGTATCCATAACGGCAGAATGCCAAATTACGAGTCCGAAATCATCACTTATTTGGGTCTTTTGCCGAGAAAACGCACCTTATGGAGAAGCACTACCAATTTCGTCATACACAGTTTCTGGGTATGATGACAATTAGGCTTTTTGTTGTTGTTTGTTGAGTCAATGATGATAACAAAGCCCATGTCCGATTACGATTATTATTCTTAGCTTGAAAAACTCAAGTTTAAAGGGCTTGTAGTGAAAGTTAAGGTAACACGTGTTTGTGGAGCACAACAAGAGTCACTCACCTCATCAGCCAGAAGGGAAAGTTCACTACTGCTCGCCGCGTCGTAGTCATAAAGCACCCTCGCTTTGCGGCTGCCACTGGAGCAACGCAATTCGCTGAAGCCGCCCCGACTAGCAGAGTTGGACAGGGACGTCGACACTGGAATTGTGGGCACCGAGATGCTCGCCCCTTCCGATGCTGATGACAGGTTGTTGTTGGTGAATGATGAAGGAAAACTAGTAGGAGAAAGTGAGGAAAAACAGGAGTTGCAAAAAAAACCCTAAAACATTCAATGATAGATGGTACCATAAAAGCATTAGTTTACCTGCCCAACTGCTTTTGTAGATCCACCATATACTGGTAACATTGCGCATGGTATGTAGTCTGAGCCTCCACAAAGTCATTCAAACAGCGTAAATGGTGTGCCTAATCCCACAGAATCAGAAAAGCATTTAGATTAAAAAGATTGGCTGGACTCATTAAGGTCAGGACACACTTGATGGCGTGTCTACCTCAACTAATACGATGCTACCATTTCAAGAACCTTTTAAGTGTAAAAAGAAGACATTGACAGTAATCAAGTCAATTTGCTAAAGGCCATTACACTACAGAAAATGCATTTTTCACCTTAGAAAGCATCACTTCTTTTAAAAAACAACAACTTTATGGCCTATCCATTTGCAGTTATGTACGGATTTCTTTTTTTTTTTAATTTAAGAAGCATTACGTGACCGAGATTGAGGTGGCAAGTTGGGTTACACACATGGGTGCTGCTGACGCCTTCTAGCAGGAGTCGCGTGATCTCAGCCTGACGGTCAAATTCACTCTGAGTCATCCTCAACTCTTGTTCTGCCTGAAGGAGAAAAATAAAAATGGTTCTAGATCAACTCAACCATAGACACGCGAGATAAGATACACATGTATCGTCCCTTTAATGGAAAACTCAATAAACGGCAATAAAAACCTAATGTAATATTATAACTCTGAAAATATGACAAATAATTTGAATATTTAAAAGCATGCATCACTCACAAAATAATGCAAAAGGTCGTGGACCATTTTATAGTATCCCTCTTTGATTATGAAACCCTTACATATTTAATTACATCATTATATTACATATACAGATCTAACTTAATGTTAATAAAAGTAAAGGCAACTTGATTTTTTTTTGCTTTTATAAACCCCTAAAATTGTTTTTGTGGCAAGACCAAACTTGCAACAGGCCTTGAGTTTTACGCCTTCATTCATTGATTTTCTAAACCGCTTATCCGCACAAGGGTGGCAGGGGGTGCTGGAGCCTATCCAAGCTGACTACAGGCACATGCAAACTTCACACAGAGAGGACCGACCTGGGATCGAACCCTAGATCCCAGAACTGTGAGGCAGACGCGCTTACCAACCGCCTGCAAGTTTTACAACTTTAGATTAAAATAACTAAATAGAACAAAACAGGAGGAACTACAAATAGTGACATGTGAACCGCATTTCATGATCCTGCATGCTACTTTTTACAGTACAAGAGGAGTGATATCAGGAGGAAAAGACTGCAATTATAGATTGAGCTTCTTATCTGTGTGATGGACACAAGTCCAAGTGTGCCTGCAGATATGACTAACTTGGGGAGGAGATGCACTGTGTGTGAAAGTGTCTTTTTTTCTCTCCACAAAGTCAAACATGGCTGCAACATTCCACTCACCTCTGTCACTTCCTCTGCTCACATCTGCTGCTTTGCGATTTAAAAACAGTGACAGAAGTTAGAGCTACAGCTGTGGTAAGCTACGGACATTGCATTGTGTGCATGTGAGTGGCAAAATGTCACTATCATGAATAAACCACCTAGGCGTAATTACATGAACAAAATAATAAACCCACATCTAAATTATTGCTACTCAAACATTTCTTTTCAAATGAAATTATAGAGAGGAAGTTTTATTTCTTTGTTACTTGTGTACTGACTGAGTGGATACTGCACATAAAGAGACCAGTTATAGACATCTTCAGCCACAACCCACAAGTTGTTCTCAATATTTAATACTAATGTGTATTTCAGTTGTTTTGAATGCATTTTCAGGCACGAGGATCTTCTTGGTTGAACTAAAATCTAAGAAGCATGGATTTCCGGGTTTGGGTATGTAATTTCCTCACACATTTGGCCCTATTAGGAAAATAAAGGTAAGTTCTTATCACTGTACACTGTTTTTTTTTTTTTTGCATTCCATGTAATTCACAGGCAACATTAACACTAGAACTAATTTGCGCTGTCAGAGGGAGGTGGGGTGCTGTTGGTATGGGGTTAGAGAAGCCGACTCATGGTTGCCCTAAATAAACAGAGTTGTGAATTTTAACAGTGCATCTCGAACTTAAAGAATTCCACTATCATATAATCTAATATATTTTATATATATATATATATATATATATATATATATATATATATATATATATATATATATATATATATATATATATATATATATATATATATATATATATATATATATATATATATATATATATATATGTGTGTGTGTGTGTGTGTGTGTATATTATATTTATATTATAGTGGAATTCTTTAAGTTCGAAATAAAAACCTAATGTAATATTATAACTCTGAAAATATGACAACTAATTTGAATATTTAAAGCGTGCATCACTCACAAAATATTGCAATGAAACATAAGTTGTGAACAAAAGGTCGTGGACCATGTTATAGTATCCCTCTTTGATTATGAAACCCTTACATATTTAATTACATTATTATATTACATATACAGATCTAAATTAATGTTAATAAAACTAAAGGCAGCTTGATTTTTTATATTTTTCACAGATTATTTGCTTTTATAACCCCCTAAAATATGATATATATTTCATGAGCCATGCTTATTTATTTATTAATTATTATTAGCTATTTATTTATGTCTAAAATGTCTTCTCCTGTGTCTGTATTCTCACCCTCTTGCTACTGTGACAGTGAAATTTCCCTAATACGGGATGAATATAGGTATCTAATCTAATCATGATAATTAGTGTAGGAACATGCTGAGATGGAGATAAAATGTTTGTGAAAAGAATCAATAATGTGCTTTCATTTTGTTAATTAGAAGTCTCCAGTCTTCATGATACTAACACCATATGACAATATGCTGTGAATATGTAATTGCCCCCATCACTCTTCTGGCCTTGTTCCTCTGTTACTATTTATGGTAGAAGGAATTTACATGCAAAACAGCTAAGAGAGGATTGGGGAAAAAAATACAAATTAAAAAATATATTTTTGCTCATAATTTGCGAAATAATGACCAGTGGCATACCAATGCAATGCTTTTTGTTTGTCTTTTAATCAATTTGCTTCTTTATTCACCAAAGTTGGTCATTATTATCTGTAAATAATTTTAATTATGTTTAAAGTTATCATTAAAAAGTTGCTATTGGTGGCCAGAAAAAGGAAGTCATGTGGTGTTTCATTAAAAAAAACTGCAGACGACCTGAATATTTTTTTTCCTTACAGAGGATATTACATCATACCTTATAGAAACATTATTGACAGGTGAATATTGTTTAAAATCAAGGTGCGAAAGAGAGATGGACTAAAAATACATACGGCAGCTCTAGCATCAGTCATGCGGGCCTTCTTGAGTCTTGTTTTGGCTGCATCAAGATCCAACCGCTTGACCTGCAGCAGCTTCCGTTCTTTCTAGATACAAAATATGAACATAAACATGCAGTAAATGCTTACATTACCGAACACATTTTCAACAATTCTGCAGTTATATTTATTTTTTTCCTGTTACAAACATGGAGGACTCATGATAGTCTAGCCCAGGGGTGGGCAAACTATTCCACAAAGGGCCGCAGTGGGTGGGGGTTTTCATTCCAACCCAGAAAGAAGACACCTTTTCACCAATCTGATGTCGTACAATCGCAATCAGTGGATTGGTGTCAGGTGCTTCTTGTTTTCTGCAGAAATCTCATTGGTCAACATGTCTGTTCCTGATCGGTTGGAACCAAAACCTGCACCCACAGCGGCCCTCGAGGACCGGTTTGCCCACCCCTGGTCTAGCCAATGTCAACATTGTGTAAATGGGTTTATTCAAAAGTATAACAAACAATACAACCAGTCTAAATTCCAAGATCTTTTTAAAAAACAAACTAAGGAATTAAAAGGACAGGAAAAATTATTCAATGTCAAATCATTATGATGCCTAGCATCACAAGAAATGTTTTGTGAGATCTCAGCAAATACCATTTATATTATTAATAATAGTAATTTTACAGCTAATTTCTTATATTGCATAGATATTGAAGTCTTAGAGGCTTCACCTTACGTTTATGAATGTTTATATTGGGGTGGCTAACTATCACTTAGTATAATACAGAAAATATTACCACTAAAAGATTGTTTTCTCTCAAAATTGTAACCCAATTCACAGTTGACCAGCAGCTAGGATGAGGCTGCTTTTAACTATTGCAAAAATGTGACTAAATTAGATAAGGAAACTAAAATATGTCGACAAAATCTATGCCTCAAAATGTCGTTTTTCCCACAAGTCATGTTATCCACATGGATGTGACCATTGTTAGAATGTCAGGGGAAAAAAGATGGACACTTTCAAGTAAAAATGGATGATAATAAGATGGCATATGTATTTAGTGCAAAGTAGGGTGTGGCTATCAGGCCAAAAAATATATATATATTTTTCCTCCTTATATCCTTATATTGTCCGTTCTCGATTCTTTTGTTTAATTAAAAAAATATATATTATTCTACAATACGTATCATGGTCAATATTTCAAACAGTAGACAAAATGACCAAAAAAATAATTAGTAAATGAAATAAATATACAAAAAAAACTACAAGCAAATTCTTCAACATTGCAAGAATTAAAAATAAATATGGCTGACAAATAAGGGTAATTTTTGGAAATAGTTATAATAAAAATAAACTAGAACTGGGATAAGACATATTTTTAAACAAATAGGTTGAGATAGAAAAAGCCACAAGAACCAAGTCACTGTTAGTAACAGCTCACCAGGATTGTTTTGAAGTCCCCTTCCAGAAAGTTCCTGAAAGGGGTCAGGAAATTGATGGCAGAACTTTGAATTAACTCTCGCTCTGCGCCACCAATCTGCTTCTGGGTCTCGCCACATTTGATCAAAGCATTTCCTACAATAGTGAGCAGCACAAACAAAACATCACTCCCATTATTGCCTGGACAGGAGATGGTACAATCTAGAAACTAGCGCTATAACACAGGCCAACCATTGTCTTTGGAGAATATACAAAACATTTACAATGAGTACAGGTATAGTAACCATATACTCACCATATGCAGTCCCAGGACCAAATTCAGTTCCTGAATCAATCATGGAATGGCCCAATAGTTCATAGTTGTTCATTCGCGTTGGGACCTTTTTTTCCAGTTTCTCATACACAAATTCTTCCAGTCGGACATCTGGAATTACAGGGGAAATTCAATTACAAGGTCATGAGACAAAAGTTATGCAGCCCGGTACAGACAGAAAAATTCAATAAGTGATCACAAAATAGCTGCAGGCCATTTCATACAACTGCTGTATGACAAAACAAAAATACAAACATTCAAGTCTAAAATTTGATTCCAAACCACACTGGACATGTTGTGTAAAAGAAATCCAGCTGACCAACTGTTACCACCAGTTGGCTTGTTAATTTTTTTTATTATCCTTAAATGTGGAATGGTGAGATGTTTTTTTACTCTAGAAAAAAGGGTGTAATGCTGAATTTACAGATGCCACAACCATCTTGCAGCTTGCAAATGTGAAATAATACCACATGTTGAGTTCATCTTCAATGCACAAAACACAAAAAAATGCCTTTATTGTGTTTAATTAGGAATAATGAGCAAGGTCTTACTTGGATTGGGCTGTAATAAGACTTCAGTCTGCTTCATAATCTTTTCTGTCCATTGTTTGGTGGCCTCAGCTCTTACCAAAAGATTCTCCAAATGTGCATCCAACTCTGTCTTTTCAGCCTGACCAAACTTCTCCTCTGTGAACTTTTAACAGAACAACACGCATTAAAAAATGACTAAAACATGCTGATCACTCTTGTTGGAACTTGAACGTTTATCTCTCATTTGTCATCTGGACAAATATAAACGTTATGCGTCAAGCTAATCAAAGCATTAACTTTTAGCGGCCTGTTATGATGCTTATGTGAACCTACTATTAATAATGCCGACAAAAACATGAAGTTACATATTAAGATAGCATACATTGTTGGCGTGAGACAATTATCGAATTGATCATGTATTACTTTTTGAATAAAACACTGTAAACGGCGAAGTTGCGAAGCTTTCTCAGCGTATCAAAGAGCATAAGCTAGCAGCTCAATAGCAATAATTTCACCAGCAAAACCTTTTAAACTTACTTGTACAGCACGGCTGAGGAAGGTACCCGCGTCTGCAGCTAAACGCTTAACATTAAAATCCATGACAATTGGAATAATTGAATCTTAATAATACTATGTTATGCTCTTTTCAAGGTAGTCCGACTTCCATCTCTTTGAAAACGTCACAGAACCAATTTCTTAGTCGGGAGTTCCACCCAGCTGTTGAATGTAACAAAGATGAAACAACAACAACAAGAGAGTTCCCTCTCCAGGCAAAGTAGTTGGGCTGATACTGCGCATGCGGTCTTGAGGCGACTTCACATTCATAGTTTTTCAATTTGTTGCTGTTTATAAATCACATTTTCATTCAACTAGAATCTGAATAAGTAAAATTTTAACGATTTATGAGTATACCAATACGTTTCAATTTATTAATTCGAGCTGATAAAAATGATCTGAAATTGTTGGAAAATGATTTATGTTAGAAGTGTAATAACACGGTATTTTCTAATTAGGTATGACAATAAATTTCCAAGGAAAATCTCAAATTGATAGTAGACATACTGGAAAAGAGCTGAGTTTTTTTCCCTGTGTCGTATATAAATAAATAATACCTGTGATATACAATTCTATATTTTCCATAAGCTCTATATTAAGAAAATTAATACAATTATACCATACCATCCATACCTGTTTAAGTTTCCTCCCCCACTCTTAGATTAAGCATGCTAGTTTGACCGAACCCATCAAATTATCTGTATCTATTGCGTGATTGCGTGTAAAAGACGCCTTTATGTTCCCTGAAATTAGTCGGCGACCAGTTCAGGATGCACACTGTCTCCTGGGCAATCACAGATGTGATAGGCATTTCCTTCAACCCTGTGACCCTGGTAATGATAAGTGCAATGGAAAACTAATGACTGAATAAATGAATTAATAGCTAACATACTTAATGTGGAAAGAAGAAACCCAAGCAATGACAGGAAGAACATGAAAAGTCAACACAATTGAAATGCTCAACCACAAAACTGTGAGGCAGGCATGTTATCCTATAGGCCATCGGACTGCTTATACATCAATGACTGTACATGGCCAATGGATTTCAGCTTGACCATCTTTTACATTTTCCCTCCTACAAAATATTGTCTACTGACAACAATCAAAAACACAGTATTTTAATAACTGACATGAACTCCATGTGGTGGAGTCACTTGGGAATAGTGGGAGGAGGCTTGTTTCTCCTATGTCAGTTGACGTATTTTTTATTTTTTTTATCAGGGCTCCATTCCAAACTATACAGAACGTTAAAAATGGTTCAATAACTAATCCACTACATTGTCGATGACAGATTTCATGGAAAGGGTGGAGTTTTCTGTGAATTACAAAGAAATTGACGTAAGAACCAGGGCGATATTTCCGATTCATGATATATATTTGTCAACCGTCTCTTTTTTATTTCTTAAAAAAATTCTCTCATGAAAGTGGACTTTGACAGAATGGGAAAACAACTCTTCAGGTCTGGATATAATTATGCCAGACATGCACAGTTACCTGCTGTGTGGGAGGAAGTCAGGCAGAGGGAAAAATGGAAATGGAATGGCTTCCCTTCTGTTAGTTAAGTAAGGCATGCTTAGCCGTGACCCATTTACCCACCTCAACTTAACAATGGTGTAGAAGAGTTTTCATCAGCAGGTTTTCTTATGTCTTGGGGTCACACAGAGGTGACCATTCTATATGTTTTTTAAATTATTATTCTCATTGTGCTGGCATGGAATTTACAGAAAAAAATACATACTATATATATATATATATATATATATATATATATATATATATATATATATATATATATATATATATATATATATATATATATATATATATATATACTTTTTTTTACATCTCTGATGAAAAAAGAAATGAGGATTTTGGATGTCTCAAATTTAACTATGTTATGGCAAGTGCTAAAAATTAAATTATAAAGAAGTCAGCATTTTTTTAGAAACCAAGAACCCCGTTGAGGGAAGCATTATTTTCTGTCTCGAGCTGTTCCAGTAGTAAATCTGCTTCTTCACTTCTCAAGAACGAAGCTTGTTCCATTGAGTGGGAAGAAGAAAACCAAATAAATTCTTCACATCAGCAAAAAAAACGAAAAGAAAAAAATAACATCATGTTTCCAGACCTCAAGAACCCTCATCTATTCATCTTGTAGTAAGGAACTTTAATTAACCCATCTTGCAAATGTGAGTAACATTGTCTTTTATTAGCAACTACTTTTTAACAGCACTCTTATGTTCTTACTCATCTTAAGCACTTGGCAAAGACTGCCTGGTTCTTGCATAATGCAACTTTGACACAACATACTGATTCAAGTCTCATTCTGTCTAAGGCATTTAAAACAAGACTGTCATAAATTGTCATTCAAAGCACATCTGCAATTTTAGGGCAGTTTTCATGAATAGGACTGAAAGGTGCCATCTGCATATATCTCATATTAGCGGCTAATACAAGGAAATCCTTAAGATTAACTGCAATTTATGCAGTTTTTTGGAACATATTTTCAGCTAGCTCGAGCATGGGAGCATATCTGAGCGTCTTCTTCTTCCAAGGCTCTGGGATTCCTTGGAGACCAGTCTGAAAAAGATAATTAAACATTGCTCAAAGAGACAGGCAACAATTCAATCTCACACCCACACTGTCACTGAGTGGGAATCAAACCCACTTCCTACACCAAATTAATTGAATTTACCACTATAAAATCATCTCACTGACTTATACAAATTAATTTAATGCTATGCATAATTACTTCATTCAATTTTTCAAATAATGGATTCTGATGGGCAGTACGGTGAACAAATGATTAGGATGTTCACATCGCAGGTCTGAGATCAAGGGTTCAATTCCCGGTTCTGACCTTCCTGTGTGGAGTTTGTACGTTCTCCCAACTACGGTTGCTTCCAACACCCGAAAACATGCAATTTTGATTCTAAATTGACCATAAGTTTGGGTGTGAATGGCTGTTTGTCTCTTTGCGCCCTGCGATTGGCTGGGAACTCATTCAGAGTGTCCCACACTTGGCTGTGATTGGCTACAGCACCCACTTGACCCATGTGGGGATAAGCAGTACGGAAAATGAATGTATATGTTTACTGATGGAAAAACCATGATGCACAATGTTTTTTTAAGATAAAAACCTACTAAGTTAAAAATATTTCATATTCAGAGAAAAACATTAGTAATTCCTATAATACTTCACTGCCAATATTGCTCTACAAACACGTTTATGTGTGTCAGGCATTTTGAAAGGGTACTTAGATTTATTTTATTTGAATTGTACAAAGCTTGTTTGTAAAGTTTGTATTTAAAAACTGCACGACTTTTGGGAAGGTTAAAAGTGACTTGAATCATTGTATGTTCAATTTAAATCTTTATTTCTGTGATTTATACTGTGACGAATGTCAGTCAACACTGTTAAAAGTCAACCAGCATAATGGATAACAAGACTGTGTTTCATATTAAAGTATGATATTAGAAAGGAATAAAATTTGTTTTATTTTTGCAAGGAACAACCAAGTGCCAAAGAAGTGAGAACACAAAATTCTAGGTTTTGCCTATTATTGTCCTTTGTTGACTGTGTGTCCTTTCCTTTGCAGAATGTATTGGCAGGATGCACAGTGTCATGCTGCTATGAAGTCATTGTAGCTGACGCAGCTCTCGCTATCCCGCCTACACACTCCCACAGCTGAAATGCAAGCCAGATCAGCGTTTACTCTTACAAATCATACCATTGGATTTACTATATGTACGCACGTATGGAGCCCAGAACAGAATGTTTCAATTTACTGCCATTACATTGATAACTATTATGTCCCCTATCAAGTAATTGATTCTAAATATGAGATTCAAACACAGCTCTCACAGTTTGGCGGCTTTCCCAGATAGAACACTTATGCCTTTCCCTTTAAAAGCTGATGTATTTGTCTTTTTGACAGTATTTCCTCAATGGAGAATTTGTACCTTGCCCTTTTTAAACTCTGTTTCAGATCGTAAAAGCATGGCAATTGATGTAACACACATCTCCATATTCACAAAGGGGAGGTAACTGTTAGAAAGGTATTGCCTATTAGATAAGAGGGTCCAGACTGAAAAGCCTTTAAAATTCTACAACAGGTTTTTAGTTTTAATACTGAATTAAGTAAGGGCTTCAGTGTGTGTGTGAGGGGGTGGGTTTTTTTCCGGGATGAGTGTTACTAGGAAGTTGAAAAGGTCAAGAATTGACACACTAATGATTTATTGATGTTTAGGGTGTGAGGGTGGAGAAAAAGTTTTATATTTTGATAGGGATTTAGGATGTTTTTGCTATTGTTATTTTATGGAGGGGGCGGGGTTGACACACTAGATTTGGAGTATAATTTTGCCAGCACTAAAAAAGGGCAGATCTTTCAACAGCTTGTCGATTTTATGAACATTCATTCATTAATTCATTCATTTTATGAACTGCTTATCCTCACAAGGGTCGCGGGGAGTGCTGAAGCCTAGCTCAGCTGACTTTCGGGCACGAGGCGGGGGGACAACCATTCACGCTCAAACTCATACCTAGAGGCAATTTAGAGTGTTGAACCAGCCTATCTTGCATGAGATTAGGATGTGGGAGGAAAACGGAAGACCCGGAGAAAACCCACGCAAGCCCAGGGAGGACAGGCAAACTCCTAAATTTGAAAAAGAATCCGGTATCTTTTGCACTACTACTATATCATTAGTTTTTTTTCAGTCAAAAGTATAGATTGTATTTTGGGATTAAAAATAGCTTAGACTGGTGTATCAACTAATATACCCGGAGAAAACCCACGCAATCCCGGGAGAACAGGCAAACTCCACACAGTTTGGACAACTAAAATCATGTTTTTCTTGTCAAAAAAAAGAATCTGGTATCTTTTGCACTACTACTATATTATTAGTTTTTTTCAGTCAAAAAGTATATATTGTATTTTGGCATTAAAAATACCTCAGACTGGTGTATCAACTAATATACCCGGAGAAAACCCACGCAAGCCCGGGTAGAACAGGCAAACTCCACACAGTTTGGACAACTAAAATCATGTTTTTCTTATCAAGAAAAATAATCTGCTATCTTTTGCACTACTACTATATTATTAGGTTTTTTTTCAGTCAAAACGTATAGATTGTATTTTCGGATTAAAAATACCTTAGACTGATGTATCAACTATTATAGAAACGTGGATATGAATTTGGTAATTATCAGTGCTGTTTATTTATGGCAGCTGTGATGTTAAACCTATTTTGCGTGAAGAAATGAACTCTTTAAGTATTGTATATTAAACAGTCTGGAAGGAAAAGCAACAACCTCCATCTGTAGAGCTTTTTCTGCCCCCACTGTTTGTACCTGTGCCCCGAAGCATGCTCCAATGAAAGAGGCTCGGCTGGCGGTGCATCCCCCGCAACGCATGGTGTCCCTGACAGCTTCATCCAACTGGCTCAATGTCAGAACTCCATGTAGCGCTCCTTGGAATGCACCAGGCAAAGCTGAATAAAACCAACATTTTAGTCGCTCATCATGACTACCCTCCTGGTTCACAAGTTTTTACGTGAGCTTTTAATGTCTGCACCTTTAGCCTTGTAAACATTGAAACTGTTAACACAGTAGGAAGGGGAAAATAAAAAGCGAGTTGAAAGGAGATCATTAGTGCGGAGATGAAAGGCTGGATCATGGGGGGGGCGGGTAGAGGTTTCCCATGTCATCAGATGATGTTTAACTTACCTCAAGTGTTTGTGTATAAAGTGGGTATAAGCTCCTGGGATGTCTTGCCTAGGTTGTTCTTCACTTGGCGGATTTGACCTTCAATGGCGAGATTAGATTCAATTAGGATTAATGCATAAATATATTAAATGCCATGGTTTACTATTAATTTTATTTTCTGATTGGGTATAACCAAACAAATAAAATATATGCAATAGGTTTTGTTGAAAATTACCAAAGCCACACAGGTTAGAATTATTATTGGATATTTTAGGTATTTTTTACTCAATCCACTGTATGTGATTTTTTTTACAGTTATTCATGAAAACTGACATCTTGCATAAAAAATAAAAGGAATATCCAATAGGATTTGTTTAAAATTACCACTGCCACACAGTTTAGAATTATTATTGGAAATTTTAGTTTTTTTTACTCAATCCACTGTATGTGATTATTTTTACAGTTATTCATGAAAACTGACATCTTGCATAAAAAATAAAAGAAATATGCAATACGATTTGTTGAAAATGACCACTGCCACATAGCTTAGAATTATTAATGGATATTTTAGATTTTTTTTTACTCCTCCCCTCTATGTGGTCATTTTTTTTAGAGTTATTCATGAAAACTGACATTTTGCATAACAAATAAAAGAAATATGCAATAGGATTTGTTGAAAATTATCAATGCCACATAGCTTAGAATTATTAATGGATATTTTTGATTTTTTTTTACTCCTCCACTGTATGTGATCATTTTTTTTACAGTTATTCATGAAAACTGATATTTTGTATAACAAATAAAATAAATATGCAATAGGATTTGTTGAAAATGACCATTGCCATATAGCTTAGAATTATTAATGGATATTTTAGATTTTTTTTTACTCCCTCCACTGCATGTGATCATTTTTTTGAAAACTGACATTTTGCATAACAAAACAAATTAACAAAAAAGAAAACAAGTAACAATAATCCCAAAAGTTGTACATAAAAAGTCAGCATGGGGCTGGACATGGAGAGGAAATCACCCTAAATATGGCACATTCCTACAGCCTGTTGTGGGAGTGCCCTTCTGGATGTTTTAAGGACAAAAATTCTTACCAACAACTGCATTATCAAGCTCTTGAGGGTTCAGTCTCTTCGGGTCTTTCAACTGAGTCAAAACCGCTTCCAGAGCTTCAGAACTTGGACCATTCAGCATAAAATGTTCCAAAAATCTGACCACATTCACAAAACAGGCAAAAAGGGTTGTGAATAACAACTTTCCCCCCATCGAGAAACCAAATGTTTAGAAAAGAAATTGTTGATTTTTTTTTCCTTACCTAGCTGCAGCCAATGTCACAGCCACACACATATCATCATTCTGGGTCACCCTTACAACTTTCTCCACTTTTTCTAGCATTTCAGGTTGGCCAGCATAAAGGGCCACAATTGGAGCCAATTTAGTCACGCCGTCCATTTGGCAGTCCTTGTCACAGCCTCAAACAAACACAGATACAAACATTTCACAACCTATCCACTATTATGAGTAAAATTAGTAGTATTCTTCACCAGTTTCTTCCTTGCCAGCATCCACATTTCTGAAGAAAGCTTTGAGGCTTCCATTCCTCCAAGGTCCATCAATTGGAAGGACAGCTTTGGGACCTGTTAAAAGTAAGCATTTGTTCATATTCGCACAAATTCATTTCTCCAAAGGATGCTGTTTGTGTTGATATCATAATAAATAGCTTATCAAATATTTATTCCTCCCAAAAATATGTCCTGCCCTTGGATGTAGTCTAAATTTCTGAAGTAGAGTTATTGTCTCGGTGTGCTTTATTATACCAACCATATGTATACATGTACATCTATGTGTATGTATGTATATGTATGTATATATATATATATATATATATATATATATATATATATATATATATATATAATTTATATATTTGTTTATTTATTTACTTATTTATGAACTTGCTTATTACCTATCTATTTACCGTATTTTCACGACTATAAGGCACACTTAAAAGTCTTAAATTTTCTCCAAAATAGACAGGGCGCCTTATAATCCAGTGTGCTTTATATATGGAAAAAAATTAAAATGTGTCATTCATTGAGGGTGCGCCTTATAATGCGGTGCGCCTTATAGTCGTGAAAATAAGGTATGTCTGAAATGCCTTTCCTATTTCTGCATCCTCACCCTCTTGCTACTGTGACAATGAAATTTCCCGAATACGGGATGAATAAAGTTATCCAATCCAATCCAATCCAATTATCGAGCTGTTATTACTCCAAAATAAAAAGTAACACACAAGGAACAAGGACATCTGATTTCTGAATATTTATATGTAGCAATCGCGGTTTATTTGATATGCAGTAGGTGAAACTCTGTGTTTGTCGTGTACTGGCAAGGACATTGTGGTAATACAAACAATTTAATATTAGATGGATACACACACATACTGCTGTGAACGTGTACAGTACTCTACCTCCTTTCTTGCGGTAGGGGTCATTAAGAGGCAAGTCGTACACTGTTCCGGGTCCAAAGAACTGGTAGATGCGTTGAGTCAAATCTTTCACATTAACACCTCGAAATATGAGAAAAACAAAACTTATTTGTAGCTTCCTGAAATGCTCTAATGGCGTGCAGTGTTGACTACATAATGGCAGTTTCTTCTTGAACATGTTATATGATTACTTTACAGAAATATCCAACGATTTCCAGTTTTATTGTTGGCCCTGAATAGGGTCATGGATGAGGTCACCCTGAACCTAACTGTTAAATGAGAAAGGCCTGTCACCAGTAAATCGTCGGACATACAATATAATTCCATTGACCTAAAATGCGTCGTTTTGGGATGTGTGAAAGGGAGTAGCCATGAAAATGCCAGAAAGTAAACGCACATCCAATGCTTGTAACATGAACCTCAGAACCCTGCTCGACATTAAGGCACTAGGCATCCCGTTCCAAAAAGTTCTTAGTCAGATGTCCAAATTGTACAACCACAAGACTTTTGGTCATAAATTTGAGTTTGTACTAAGATTGGCTCCATTAGGAAATATTAATAACTTTTAGCACCTGGAATAAATTAGAGAGTACAATATTTACAAAAAAAATCTGCAAACAGACTAAAGTCTTTGCCCACCCAAATGGCTGAATCATTAAAAAAACAGACTTTAATAACCCCTATCTCCTACTTTCACACGTCATAATGCACAATGGTGGTGACACATGTCTTTATAAAAACTGTTTTGACAATATAGCCTATGACAAACTGGCTTGACTCAGTTGTGTACCTCCACACTGACTCAGTGATTCCAACAGGACGTAAGCTTGGTCGCCATAGCATGTCTGCTCGCCTGTCTTCCTGCGGTAGAAAGGATTTGCAGAGTCTGCACGAAACTCTGGTGTGGGTTCCAGGTCAGCAAGAACTTCTTTGAGTCTGTCTGGATTGTATATCCAGTGCATGGGCTGGGCTGCAATTGAGAACACAGACACACAATTTAGAAAACGAAAGAAACATAGTGAAACTGTCAAAGATTGTTTGTGACTTATTTAAGCTATTGAGACTGCTAATCTTTTAGTCAAAGTGAGTCAGAGCAGCGCATTGTTTGTTTTTAAATCGGTACAAACAGATATCTCAAGATGTTCTATATGTACTTTTGAGGTTACATGGTAAAATAAACAAAACTAAATAATCATCACTCCAATGTCCATCAAATAAAATTTTGCTGTTTACTTGAACTATTTTCTACAGTGTCCATCATTTATAAAACAAATGACAAAATTGAAAGTTCTGTAGAGTAAATATGTCTTTCATAAAGGGCAGAGCTGTTTTAAACTCTGAAAATTATTAATTATTCACCGTTCTGAAACTCACCTCAAAACTCATTATTATTATTTCATGGCTTTTGCCCTTGCTAGGACTTAAGTTCCTTAATTAATCTTTATGATTAGTCATTCCTTTAATTTAATCCAACTGTTTAACTTTGTTTTGCTTCAAAAATGTAATATGTAACTTTGGTTTATGGTGAATTTATATTTGCCGCAATTCTTTTCTTACATCAATACTATCAGGCATTTTATCTTACCTGCTGCATCTGCTACTGCAGCCCCGATAATGGCCCCAATGGCTCTGTCCTGCACAGTTAAGGCCATCTGCTCACAGAAAAACAAGTGTAAAAATAAAACATTTTATTTAACAAATATTTAGAATATGAACGACTATTAATATAGATATGATTATGATACAGTACATAATGTATGCATGGATGAAATATTCAATTTGAAGTGTCAGGCTTCTTTTGAAGTTACAATACGTATTATAATCCATAAAGAACAAGGATATGTAACAAAATGTAGGATTAATCTAAATAAAATAAACAGGATTAATAATTACTAAACAAGATTAATCTATAATTTCTGTTGACAAAAAAGACAACACAATTCTCTCAACAATAATACATTCTAAGTATTACAGTATATTTATGACTTATTTACCGTAAAGGTGAATGAATAATGACATGCGTCATTTAAAAGCTAATTGGACTCATGTTTATTCTTACCTTAGCGTTTCTTTGTGACCTTGTTGGAGTCCACTTGAAATGTTTTGAAACATTACCAGATCGTCCCCTCCTAAACTGGGGGGAAGGGTAACACTGGGCCCCTGATAAGGAAGGCTCCAATGACAAAACAGAGGATGTTGGTCAAATACATCTTAGTGATGCTTTTACATCGTCTACTTTTAAACCTTCAGATAGATTGTAACAAATAATGGCATACTGAAGTGACTTCTACAGACAGTCCAGAGGGTGACTGGAAGCCAATCTGATGTGCCATGCTCACTCTCTCTGTTAACCTTCCACTCCATTGCTTTCATCTCGATGCTTTCCCAGCTGATCCCCATTGGTAATTCCAGTCAGATGAGGCCCTACAAAGCCTGGCCAGGCTTCATTTGTCCCAGATCTCTCTTGGGGATCCCATCAATTTCTCTTATGGCCCTCTAAGTGAACAACATAGACTCAACCAATCAATTCCAGTTAACAACAATGAACACAAAACCAAATAATGTCATGTTTACTAAAATCAATCACTTATTGTATATTAATTCTACCTTGCAATGCTTGCTAAGAATAGATTATTGAAACAAGTTACCTTTGTAAAAAAAATGCATATATTGTCTAAAGGTGACAGTATTATTTTTACATAGGCTAAACTTAATAACAAACAGGAAACAAAACAAAGTCATTTGGTCTTCAATGCTGGGAAAACAAAAAAAAGATCCTCCTCCAGATCAAGTAAAACTAAAATAACAGACTGGACATCTATCAATGACAACCAGGAGATGTAATCATGTGTGTGGGGGTAGCATATATTTAGGAGCAAATAGCATCTGGCTGGACTGTGGGAGGGTGCTAATGATGCCCAAACCTGTAAAGAAAGCACATTAAGCCAAATTCGATGAACTTTATCATCACCGCAATGGATGATGAAGCCAAGCATATGGACGCAGATGACAGTACATTTTTAGTTTGACTAATTTTACTTTCTGCTTAATCACCATATATATATATATATATATATATATATATATATATTTATATATATATATATATATATATATATATATATATATATATATTACTCATAAAGCTTCCTCTTTACGTGCATGAACTAAATGTAACAATTATTTATGACTGAAAATGTTTGTTTTATCTTCTAAATTGTAATCATTATGAGTGGTCAACAGGACCATCTCTGAAAATAAAATTATTTTTTACCTTTATTAGCAACAGATAATATAAAATTATATAGCTGTGTAGTTCAAAAAAATATTTTATAGAAGTTCTAGTGGTTGCATTTCTCTACTGTATATCTACATAAGTGTGTATTTGTGGAATTAAAAATTACATAGTAAGAAATACAGTAAAATAATAATAATACAGCATTCATGAGTCATTCAACATATTCTCAAAAAATGTAAAAAACACATACTGTATACCACATGTGTCAAAGTGGCGGCCCGGGGGCCAAATCTGGCCCGCCGCATCATTTTGTGTGGCCCGGGAGAGTAAATCATGAGTGCCGACTTTCTGTTTTAGGATCAAATTAAAATGAAGAGTATAGATGTATATTAAATGTCCTGGTCCGGCCCACGTGAAATCAAGTTGACGTTAAAGCGCCCCGCGAACCAACCCGAGTCTGACACCCTTGCATATTTGTCTCTTTTGAACAAAAATTCAAAATACATACTGCACTATCTCATGCTTTTTTGCCTGATGTTATTACACTCCAATTTCTGTTCTGTAACAACTTCAACAGAGCCTAAATAAAAAAAAAAATTCAAATATCAAGGTTAAATTGCACTTGGGATCACATGTTACCTTTCACCTCTGTGTCCTGCATTAATAAACTGAATGCTGATAATTCTTCTACTGTATGGCTCCTCTTCCAGTGTGGTAGAGGAAACTGTAACAGGAGAACGATGCTAAGCACTACATCAGCATCCGGCCGCCTATCACCTCTCCTGTCATCTGTGGTATGCCACTGACGGCATCCGATGGAAGATAGTGCCAGATGACTAAAAATTAACCAGTACTTGTCTCAATCAAGCATGGATTTAATCAGTTAGAGTACTAATTTCCGCCCAAACTTCTGCTGAAATATAAAACCAACACTTATGGATTGACATTGGAGTAAAATATAGCAGAGATGATGTTTACAGCAATATAATCTGTAGGCTAATCTGCACATGCATTGTTTCCACAAGCCTCTGTGCTCAGCTGCTGTTTATGAAAGCATTTTGTGCAGCACACGTTCTTCATGGTTCACTTTGGCTCATGTTTCTTTCTTCTTTTTGCACGGTTCAAATAACACAGTTGTGGTTTTCTTCTCTTGCCTCCATTTTTTTCTGGAATGCTGCAAGCAACCACTTATAGCTCAGTTAATGTGATTACCCAAACCTTTCTGCACAGCCTACACTATACCGAGAGTGTATGTATTGGTTTGCATTGTTATGTAATGCATTTTTAGAAAAAGGGAGAAAAAAAACATCACAATGAGACTGTTCTCGTGTAATGATTTCGACTTTTTTCCCCTTTTCTTTCAAGATTCAAGCCCCTCTTGCTCTGATTTATGTTAAGATGCTCTTGTCCTTTGTATGACTTTAAAGAAGGATCAATACAATCTCACTTGGACTGTTTGTTTGGTTCTTTTTTTTAAATGAGAAGCCAATAATTTATTATTACCATTATATTTTTCAAAAGTAACAGTGCAACATGAGTTTAGCCCCCAGTTTGTTATTTGTACCCCTAAAAATAATATATTTTATTCCCATTAATATCCATCCCTATCTCTATCCCCCAAAATAAAGGGGTATTGTAAACATGTGGTACAACGCTGGGTTTCTCAATTTCCAGCTATATGTTATCAATAAAAAATAAAAATAAATAAAAACCTGCAACCTACGACATCTCACTGTATAGGTTTATTCACCATTAATAGGCATACTAACGATCTTTTTAGCGGACAAATCATGAATGACCTTTTTGTCATTGTACTATGCCATAACAGGAACCAATGTGCTCGCTCACAGTGGAAACAATAGTGTCGTCAGATTGTTAATTGACACTGGTAGTAGATAGCGAAGGAGGCCTAAAAGGGTTTCATTGTAAAAAACCCATAATGCATATGGGGGCTGTGACAATTAGTGAGATGGTGTACTTAATCAGAAAAGAACTATAAAGCAGCTATTCAGGATCTACACATATACAGATCAGAATATTTTGCCATAATGAAGCCTTAATGGCTACTAAACTGGAAAAAAAAATCACCTAGAAAAATTCTACTTGTCACTACCAATTCTAGGTCTGAGAAATGATTTAAAAATTTATCTTTATATGTACAGAATCTGGGTGTAAATCCATTGTTCCGTGTAACAATGAGGTCATTCATAAGAATCAACAGTAGCAATGTCGAGTTAATCATCTTTGTTGAATTATGTAATATATTATGGTATTAGTGGGGCATGGTAACCGATTGGTTAGCACAACTCGCCTGTCAGTTCTGAGATCGAGGGATAAATCCTTGGTGGGTTTCCGGCCATCCTGTGTGCAGTTTGCATGGTCTCCCCGTGCCTGCTACGGGTTTTCTCCGGGTACTCATTTTACCCATCTTATTCCAAAACCATAGATGTAGGCTGGTTGAACAATCTAAAGTGGCCCTAGTCATGATTGTGAGCATGAATAGTTGTTTGTCTGGTTATGCTCTGCCATTGGCTGACACCCAACTCAGGGTGACCCCCCACATAATTCACAAAATAAGCTCCAACACCCCCGACCCTTGTGAGGAAGTGTAACAAAAAATGAATGAACTATGATATGAAAACCATTGTAGTTGACAAACATTCCATTCTCATATGTATATAATCATCATATAATCTTAGGGGCTACCCATTTCCAACTCTACTTGTTGATAAGCATCATTTTCATTTAGGAAAACTATCCTTTTAAGAATGAGTGCATGTCTTTTTGTGGGCATAGAATATTAGACATTGCACAGGGGTTGGGTGCAGAAAATATTCAGTATGACCCACATGTACTTAAACAAAATCTAAATGAACAATAGGTTTTTGTGTTTCATGTCTTCCACTAGGCCAGGGGTGGCCAAGTCCGGTCCTCGAGAGCCCCGATTCAGTCTGTTTTCCACATCTCCCTCCTCTACCACACCTGAATCAAATGATCAACTCATTAGCAAGCTGTCCAGAAGCTTCTTACCAATCACGATTATTTGATTCAGGTGTGTTGGTGGAGGGAGACATCGAAAACAGACTGGACAAGGGCTCGCGAGGACCAGACTTGGCCACCCCTGCAATGGGCCAAGCGAATGAGTGGTAAGCGTGTCGGACACACTTTGTGGACTATCCATGTTCACCCTGGCTTGCGTGGGTTTTCTCCGGGTATTCCGGTTCCCTCCAATGCTTCAAATCATTCATAGTAGGCTGGTTGAACACTCAAAATTGCCCCTAGGTGTCCTAGGTCCTTGTGCCGTGCGATTAGTTGGCCACAAATTCAGGGTGTCCCCCACCTGATGCCCGTAGTTAGCTGGGATATGCTCCAGCACCCCCTGCGACCCTTACTTTATGAGAACAAGCGGTTCAGAAAAGGAATATCTTCCAGTACAAGTCATTTGCAATGCATATACCAGCTTTAACGAGAATCTATGTGTAGTTTATCAGGGAAAAATATTTGTATGTTTAAAGGAAAGGGCTTAAGATAGGTTAAACGGGTAATACAGAAGTCTGAGTTTGTTTCAATGTCTTCTGCAATGTAATGCGGTGTCAAACGGAAGAGGATGAGGGGGAGGGAAGAGAGAACAAGGGAGGGAGAGAGAGAAAAGAGAGAGAGAAGGGTGCACAACTACATCCAGTCATACGATCACACTGTGCTGTCATCCTTACCCGAATACAGCCCATCTCTCGGCGACTGTGGTGGTCCTGCTCCATTTTCATCGTTTCGGGAACATGGACAAGCTTTAAGGCGCACTGCTCGGGCTCGTCCACTTGTCAAGTAACCCAATTCGTCCTACTGTCGGCTCAATTGAGAGTAGTAATGATGGAATATTGGAGACAGTGCGCGTTGTGGTTAATCAACTGCAAGGTGCTTCCAGCAAACCATCGGGTTACGTGGGAGACTGCGCAGGTATTCGACTTGGCTCAAACCCTCCGAGATGGGGTGCTTCTTTGCCACCTTCTCAACAATCTCAGGGCTCAATCGATTAACCTAAAGGAGATCAACCTGCGACCTCAAATGTCACAGGTAAGATAAGCGAGATATAGCGTGCTTGCTACTTTGACGCTGTCAAACGCTAACGGCAGACTTCTTTATCAATGGAGCTACTTTTAAGATCACAATTACCTGTTAGCAAATAAACTCCCACAAAGTGTGAGCAATACGTGCATCCGATAGCACAGGGGTAGGGAATCTGTGGCTCGGGAGCCATATGTGGCTCTTTTGATGGGTGCATATGGCTCTCGGCTAACCTGTGAGCTAAAAATATGGAAACTGTCAGTGAGAGTTGATTCCCCAATAGGAAACTTTTTCTACTTTAAAAGTGGTGAATGAATTTAAAAAATGCACATTTTCATGTATGTTTACTTTTAAATTGTGAGTATGACTCTCAAGGAATAATAGTATTTAAAAGTATGAATTGTTCATGCTCTCTCTGTCAAAAAGCCCCCTGCAATAGCAGAATAAAATAATTTGGCATTGAATTATTACCAATTTCCGGGATTTTCAAGTATATCCTAACTTTAGCTCTAATTTGGGAGCGTTCTTCATGATCTTTTTCAGTCATAAAATAAGAAAACATGCCACTGATGGTTAACATTTTAACCCCATACAACGCAAACTGTTCCTTAGAGAATGATCTAAGTTTAGTTCCATATTAAGTCAACCAAATTTGGTGCGAGTCAGGAAAAATCAAGCTCACTTTATCTAAGAAACCGAGAAAATACTCTCTAAACAATACAAATCAGTGAATGGTTGATAAATATACACAACAGATGAGTCCCATTGGGAATAGGTTTTTAATTTTCTCATCTCATGTTCTCATTTTCTGAACCGCTTTATCCTCATTAGGGTCACGGGAGGTACTGGAGCCCATCCCAGCTGACTTTGGGCCAGAGGCCCTTAATTGCAGGGCACGTTTTTAATTTTTGTCCGTTTTATCACATCTTTTGGTTCAACTTGAATGCAATGCTTATTTGCACAATATACACAACAACAACAACAACAACAGCAGCATATCGTTCTACTAAATCAGTTCCATTGTCTACATTACATGGAATGATAGAAAGTTGTGGCCACAAGGTTTCTATTTGTCAGATACCATTTCCCTCAATAACACGACAGCGGGCCAGATGAATATTGAGTGTTGGGTTTAGTGACCACACAGTGAGGGCAAAACTCATCTACTAAGCCCGTTAGAAGTACTTTAGTTGGACACAGTAACAAACATTAGAAAAAGAAAATATCATTTGTATTGATGTAGTGCCACATGGAAGCGGAGTTGTATGAGGCTTGTTTCCTGGAAAAAAAACCTCCAAACACAATGCCCCAGTGGCCGGGTCAATATAATACACAGTTACTGGTCTTTCACAATCGAATAGGGTATCCGCTTGTCAGCTCTAGCAGGTCAATTGCACAATTTAAATAAGCATAAGTGGCTAAATGGCAATGGAAACAACTACCGGAGGATCTTTTTACCCATGCAAAACTTGATTATAGATGTAACAAGAGAAACATTTACTGCAAGTACTTAAGGTTGCTGCTAATAGTAACAATTACCAAAGTAGAAAGCAGAGTGATTGAGTTTTAGCGTTTTGTGTCAGTCGTGACATATGTTGTAATAGCACTGTAATTTATACACAGTGCCTGACCAGACTATGATTGGGTTATTTATAGGCATAGTTTGTTTTATTCATGGTTGAATGGCTTACTCACACTGGGAGCCACTAGTGGTGCTACATGTAGAGCAAAATGAGTGTGGAGACATGGCTGGAAATGACAAATAGTACAAGTGCTTGGATATATGCATCATGATTTCATGCAGTTTATCTTGGGTTCATTTGTACTTTGAATAATTCTTGTATGCGAGGGTACAATTTATCCGCACATTTAATTCTCTATAATTCTGAGTGCTGACTTTGTTCAGTTGAAAATCAGTGTCACTCTTCCCTTTTCTCTAAGTTACATTTACATAATTGAGGGTGGAGTAAATTTCCCAATTTCTGCGCATAATTCATGAGGGCTCCTGGCAGTTATTTTGTCACTGGGCAGTGACAACACGTGACCACTGTGCGGCCTTACCCGTGGGACCTTGAAGATGGGAAGACAAAGGCAGTGATGGGACCGGCCTACAAAGAGATTGTCTGGGTCCCTACGGACTCATATATCCAAGGATGCAAAAAAGAAACCCCCAAAAAACCCTGAAGGGGCTTGGCGCAACTGTGCTTGTGTGGGCTGCGTAATTAAAGCATCAGGGGCTCCAGAAGGCTTGATTTCGCAATTGGGACAAGTTGCTTCTTTTTCGGCAACAATTTTTCTTCATGTTTTATTGGTCTGAGTTTGCTTGAGGTAACTGAGAAAGGGAGTCATTACTACAACAACAATAAAGAGACCTCAGGCTGCTTGTTAGCAAAAAACATGGCATGAAGTACCTTCCACAAGCTTTTCCATTCAGGAAATTATTTGCTTCTAACTTAATGGATCAAATATTGCGTGTGCGGTCGATTGGTCGCCGTTCTTTTGGTCGCTGTCTTTTGGTCGCGGTCTTTTGGTCGCCCCGACCGCGACAACGGGCGACCAAAAGACTGGCGACAAAACAAGGTAAAACAACACGGTCTACGCATCAATAAAAGCCAACAATGGCCATGAGCAATTTCACTGAGCCGACGTGTGAGTGTATAAGAGTTTGTATGTACATGCGTTGTCCCTTTAAGAAGATACGTCAGTCAGGGTCTTAACAAGTTCTCCAACAAAAACAATAAAAGTCCGGGAAATTTGGAGCTTTTCTTTAGCCTAATAATTACTAGGGCATTAAGTATGACTAAATAGTAATTTGCAGTTTGTATTTAGGGAATTTGAGCAACGATTTAAATGGTAATTATCACTTACCTTCCGGGCGACCAAAAGACCGGTGACCAAAAGATCGGAGACCAAAAGACCGGCGACCAATCGACCGTGTACCCAAATATTGTATTTATGGGTGTATGATATGATAACTTATTTTAAAGTTAGGCCAAGATGCACTATCAAATTCGCAGCTGGTCCTCTCAGAACAAACACGAAGTCCTTTCATCATGGTTTTACAAGGCTGTATTTATTCAATTATAAGGCCTAGACAACCACAGTAACTCCCACATTCTGCTTTTACCAGACTTTTTTTTTTTAAGTTTATGAAACAGCTTGTTTAAGTGTAAATCACAAATAAAATACAAGTTGTTTTTTCACTCCCTGTGTTTGGGACGTTACCTCCGTGATCAAATACAGAAGATTCTGGAACATTGTCGCAACCCTTACAAAAGGTGAACACATCCCACACAGACCAGCGACAGCACAGAAAATCAGGAAACAGAATAGAGGAAGGAAGTGAAACTAAACATGCCCCCAATGAAGCTCAGCCCAATGCAACGACGCACCAGACACAAAGGGGAAAAAAATCCATTTCTCTTCACCCTGAAGAAATAAAACGTTGCTTGTGCAGATCCGCCTTCTAAAGATCTTCATTTGTGGAAACTGAAAACGAGAAGACGCCACCCCAGCAAGAGTGTGGTCTAATTCTAATAGCGTCAAACAGAGCAGGGAGAGTTCAAAGTATTGTTTTACAATACTAACACATACTTCACCAATAAAAAGATGCCATGATGATTTCTTTTAAACATTTATGAATTGCCACATACTAGTCCTTCAGATATCTCTCCACAGCAGGTACCTCAGAGTATGCTACAAGACATCATACTGATTACTTTTGTACAGTTTTAGAACAGCGTGATACATAATAAATGGTAACTATGTATATTTAATCAAGCAGACACCAAAAATCTGTGATGTAAAACACTGAGGGGAAAACTTTTCAAACAGAAAGCTGTGCACACAGCATGTTTCAAAGCCTGCAACGCTTGCAAGTCACTTTCACAGACAAACGTTTGAAACTGAACAGCAGACGTTTGATGTGGATGAGTATTTCTTTTCCATTGCTATGTGATGGATACATTTGTTATGTCATATGAGGGCAGGAACACCTGTCAAGATTTACACCTATATTATGAATTTGGATAGCATGTAGGCGGTAAAGATTTGGTTCTTTTTTTGCAGTAGTAGTACTAGTACAGTGTGGCATTTCAAGTCCAAAAAACAAATACTAACCCACAACCCTTTATTTCCAGTACAGCTAGACTTCAATGTCTAATGACATAACCAACATTTATTGGGTAATCATCTCATCTCATTTTCTGACCCGCTTTATCCTCATTAGGGTGGCAGGGGGTGCTGGAGCCTATCCCAGCTGACTTCCGGCCAGAGGCGGGGGACACCCCGAATCGGTGGCCAGCTGGGCGAAGGGCACAAGGAGACGGACAACCATGCACACCCACACCCATACCTAGGGGAAATTTAGAGCAGGGGTAGGGAACCTATGGCTCGGGAGCCGCATATGGCTCTTTTGATGGGTGCATATGGCTCTCCACTAACCTGTGAGGTAAACTATGGAAACTGCTGGTGAGAAAGCGCAGGAATAGGAGCGTTACGTTAGTATTATGGCATTGACACTACCCCAGCACCTTATAATCATTTTTTTTTTCATTACACTCTTTTGCATGGATTTTCTCATTGATACTCATTGATTAGCAACAACGTAACAATGTTGTCAAAAGAATTCAGAGACTTTTTGTACTTTAAAAGTGGTGAAGTGACTAAAAAAGGCACACATTTTCATGTATGTTGACTTTTAAATTCGGAGCATGGCTCTCAAGGGGTAACATTTAAAAAATATGAATTGTTTATGGCTCTTTCCATCAAAAGGTTCCCGACCCCTGATTTAGTGTCCAATCAGCCGACCATGCATGTTTTTGGAATGTGGGAGGAAACCAGAGTACCCGGAGGAAACCCACGCAGGCCCGGGGAGAACATGCAAACTCCACACAGGTGGACGTGACCTGGATTTGAACCCAAGCCCCCAGAGCTGTGAGGTGGACACGCTAACCTCTCGCGTCACCGGGCTGCCCTATTGGGTAATCAGTCTGAGAGTAATGAATGTTGACATTGGAATCGCAAGATTCTAATTTTCCATGATGACTAGAATATTTCGTGTATTCAACACCTAAAATGAATACTTTTTCCATTATGCTATATATTGCTAACAAAACACAACATTTTCACCTCTACTCAAAGCAAGTAGTTAATTAATTTCTCGATTTCAACGTGATTTAGTCTTCCACAGTATTTGGCTTTTTTATATAAAGCAGATTTTGATTAAGTCAGAATGTCAACAGAATGGTAGTGCAAGCATGCATGTCAATTTATGGCACTGTGGTTTACTATTCTACTGCATCTTAGTCCAGTCACATTGGTGTGTTCCACAGTGTCACCTCAATATCATGCATGTCCTGCTCTATGCATGGTCTCTTTATAAGTTAATGGCGAAGGCAAGATTATGTAGCATTGTACTGGTTCGCCTATATACTGGTCATGCACAGAGCATACTGAATTTTCTTCCATCACCAAGGCAACAATACCGCGCCAATCCCAACCAATACACACTCTGCTTTATAGTATGGTAATATAGGAATAAGGAATTGTCTTTGTTAATTGAATTAGGAGTTATTCAGGTTGAATGTGCCTGCTATGAATATTATATTAGAAAGCTTGGAGGTCTCAATTTAGTTAATAACCATTCTGGGAAATCTATACTGGCCAACGATCGAACTCATAGATTTAAACATAGTCACGCACTCTTGCCAAATGACTCTGAAAATGATCCATTGAAAAGATTAGTTTAACACCCCCACACACACACACTTTTGTGCTCAATGTAAATGTTACTATAATTCAACGAACAAATATCGTGATGATACAAAACCTATATTGATGCTCATGTCTTGCAGCAATTTGTCTGTCACATTTTACTTTCAGTGTCACTGTGGTGGAAAACTGAAGCCTTGCTCATTGCTAAGACCAACACACTAGCCTAACCATGTAGTATGGGTAGCATGAATACAGCTAAAGCCTAACACATTTCAGCAGAATATTGACTTTATGGGGGTGGTAGGCTGCAGTAGGAACATTGATGCACAAGGTTAAGTGATGGGAGACTGGGAATTCCTTATTTGCGTAATGATAAATAATAGGGAAAGCGTAAGACACCCTGCATAGAAGTAAATCGTTTTTACGTGTGAGTTCTAAGATCCAATCAACATTTCACTTGGTAAACCTGAATTATCTGATGAAATAGAAATCAATCGCTTAATATTATTTTAGCAAACACAAATAAATTTAACATGCCGTTTTATTTTAGTGGTAATTTTTGATCATTGAAAACCGTGTATGTCACTTATTCAACATGCCATTTTCACAAGCTCACCAGTTAAAAGACATGAGTTGCGTTCTTGTTGCTAATAAGATTTATATCACACATTGAAGCCTTAATTCAAATCACCCCGCAACTGGGGGATGGGGTTTGGGCTTTGTGTTTATGTTAGGGTCACTGGGGTTTAAACTAGAATTTCATGGAAAATGGCTTTGGAAACATTTATTGGCATTGTGGGGGAGGGAGCATACTGAAAGACAGGGTGTGAGTGTCTGTGTTGGGGAGGGGGGTCTTGTCTCCTGATTGTCTTTGCATTAAGAAAACTGAGAGACTTGGAAAATTGTATAACATTCTGTCGTTATGCTGAATACATGTTATTTGTTTAATCTATATCCAGTACCCTGGATACTGCACTTTGTTTTTGTTGTGAAAATTTATGCTTATTGTCATTATAAATGGGGAAAAAGTGTGTCCTATGGGAGTGCTGTTCAAAAAGAGAGTTGATGAGACGGAAAGGGCATAAACACGGTTTTAGTTCATACTATCTATTCAACAATTGGATTACATTTTTAGAGGCGGCAATGTCACGTTGCTGTAAAAAAAACGCTGTTGTGGTGCCTGAGTGGGAATCATTCTGAGTGACAATCATTTACTGTCGATATAGAACCTCATTAAAACCTGAAATAGATCACAGTAGGAAAAAGTGTTAAGTTTCTCTTATAGAAAAAAAATAACAACACATTTTAGATCTCAAGCAAAACAACGTATTATTTAGGAATAATGGCAGAATTTTGCTTGTAACCTTGTTGCTTTATTTAGTGACACATTTAAAAGTATCAAACTTCCCACTAAGCTGATTAAAAAATAACTTTTAATTTACTCCACAGGGTTTTTTAAATTACACCTTTCAAATGTAAACAAGGAAACATCAAATCAACCCCTGAAAGTTCATAAACAACTGAAAAACATAAATATGTTGTCATAACTTGACATGTATACAATGAAACTTTATTTTTAAATGCAAAAATATATACAGGCACCCAGTGCAGTACTCTGCCTTTCCCTAAAAGGATATGTTCCAGTTTAATCCATTGTTTTATCATTCTTTTATTGAATCTAGTTCATCCTTCTGTCTTTTTTCATGGTTTGGAAGGTGCTTTTAAAACCAAAAACATGTTTTAATCAAATTGTGAAATGATGTGGCAAGCTGATTGGGAGTCTGAGCTTCACCTTGTATCTCATTATGTCAAACAGCTACACAGAATAGCCATCTCAATTAAAAGACATGTCTCCCAACCTCACAATGGTGAGTTCCAGCTGCTCTCATCACGTTGGAGGTTCAGGGTACGTGACTGTAAATCCAGTCACTATAAAAACAACCCTGCACTAGAATCTATTAGATTTTTAACATAATGCACAATAAGAACACCTACCCAAAGAGGACACGTGTGCCACTGTGGCAGAAAAAAAGAAAATAGTCCCACAAAGGAACTATGATGAGAGGTAACGTGGAGGTGAATGCCAAAGATAATCAGTGTCATGTCCTGGGAAAAAATGGATGGAAAGGCACCAATAGGCGGACAATGTCAAATGTAATGTTAGTCTCCCGGGTCACCACGCAGACTGTCAGATAAAACAGCGGTTTTATCAGTGTCTTTGTTTATGCGTCACTTCTCATTTCCTGGTTTAACATCACACACAGAGGTGTCATAGCTGAGAACTGATGGTTTCAATTGTTTGACAGAGATCGGCTATGATTTGAGACTTTAAATAGATTGAAAGAGAATCATGCAATGTAAGTTTCTCAAGCCCCAAATCGTCCCTGTATAATAAATAAAAAGAAATAGAATCGAATGGATTACCACAATTAAATGTACTCATGGACAAGATAGTGTTACATCCATGGGAGACGTCGAGGCGAGGTAGGAGAGATTAGGACCCAGTCGCGGGGAAGCAGATGAGGACGAGGCAAATGGTGCTCATAACCAAAACTTAATAACTTAAGACTTATGAAACGAAACATGAAACCAAACCGGGTTAGGGAAAACACGTGGAATCGAGGAGCAAGGTAGCGTGGATGCATGGTAAGGGAATTTAGGCAGACGATCTGACAATGACATTATACACAGTGGGGTTTAAATAGACACATCAGGGACTAACTTCGAATCACGCGCAGCTGCGTGAACACAACGGCAAGGCAGGAGGGACAAACGAGAGTCGGGAAAAGGCGAAGTGAAAAACAATAGCAGGCTACTCCTTACAGATAGAAAACTTTTCATCAGATACCAATATGTATCTTTCTTAACATATAAGTCAACAAGCACCCGCATAATGGCATTACATTCTCATATTTAATGCTTAAAATTGTGTCTGTTGTGGTAATAGATGGCAATAGAACTACTGAAGATCTTATTCATGTGTTGCTTCCTTCATTTGAGGTCCAAATTTCAATATTTTGGGTACTGAAGTGGGTCTCATATTAAAACGTGTATTTTGCCTGTTTCTAGTCATGACTCCATGAGTCTCAATCTTCCCCTTAGTAGAGCTCTGTCCTGTAGCCGGATGTGTCCTTGAAGACTTGCAACATTGTCGTTATCTTATATTTGCCGGTTCATAACAAATAGCTTACTGTATGAACGTATGAAGTAAGGGAAAATCCCATCCCTGTTCGGTTCCGGTACCACCTTCTTGAGATAATAAAGGTATCTGTCTCGGTGCATTTGTGGACGACAGCCTTGTCTGTGGTTCACCTGTGCCCAGAATATTCTGTGATAAAAGCTTCGAAGCTTTGGACAACCTTCCAAGTTTTTGGCAGTTAGCCTTCCAAAAGAGAATCATTTCGTTCATTGGTCTAAGTATTGGAGTTATATCCCTACAACCTAAATAGATAGCATATTTTTCAAAGGTCAGTTGTAATTTTAGGTCATTAAAAAACAACAGCAGCAAAAACTCTCTAGTTGCATAATACATTGCAAAAACATTTGCATTTTCTGCTCTGAAATAAAATAATTCCATCATATTCATGTCACGGCATCATTTTCAAGAATGTGAAATTAGACCAAGCTATGTTAAGTCTATTTGGGAAAAGAGACATGCCTCGGGATATACAATGTGTTAAGATATTGTTGTTGTTATTGTTGTTTTTTGTTGAAAATAATGTTGCCCATTCATACAATTGAACATGGACACTGATAACTTTTTCTTCCCATCATAGTTCCTGTGCCTGAAGAACAT